>NW_026968927.1:0-62082 GCF_028390025.1 Pseudophryne corroboree
AACCAGGAACGACAAGCACTGAACTGATCGCACAGGCAGAGTAAGTGTGGAGCTACTCTAAAACTGCTAAGTAGTTTGTGATCGCAATATTGCGAATACATCGGTCGCAATTTTAAGATGCTAAGATACACTCCCAGTAGGCGGCGGCTTAGCGTGTGTAACTCTGCTAAATTCGCCTTGCGACCGATCAACTCGGAATGAGGGCCTATATTAGGAATGCAGACATATGATGGTGGCCCTGTTGGCACCACCAATAACTGACTGGGTAAATGTTTCAGTAATATCAGAGTAAGGTTGGATAAATCTGTGTCCCAGACACAGACGTAGAGAATAGATGTGATATTCATGGCTATGTTTCTTTTCCCTCAGGCCCCGCTGGGTCGCAAAAATGTTATTTTGCCCAGTTACTACACACTGATACTGACACGGATACTGATACTTATGTCGACCATAATGTTTCCTGATTAGATCCAATATTGGCAAGGAGCATTCAGTACATGATTGTGGATATTAAGGACATATTAAAATCACTGAAGACCCTGCTGTTCCTGACAAAGGGGTCTATATGTATGTATATATAGATATATAATGAAAGCTGATGTAACGTTCCTCCATCTCTGTTTGAGAAAGTCTGGGCCAGCTCGACAAGATGGTTTCAAATCCCCAAAAGGATTCTGGTTGTTTATTCATTTCCCGCCGCGGACAGAATAAAGTGGGAGTCACCCCCTGTTCTGCACGGGGCCCTGTCACAAATCCAGCGGATCGTATGCAGGAAGCTACATTATTTCTAGTTATGTAACCACGGGTACATTACTTAGACCTGCCATTACATGTGCATGGGTGAGTAGTAGTATTCAAGAATTGGTCGAATACCTTGTCATCCGATATAGATACCCTGGAGAGATGGGATACTCCTTACATTGTATCATATCAAGGACACTGCAGCATACTTACGTGAGACTGCAAGGGATATAGGACTCTTGAGTTCACGGGCCAATTTCATGGCAGTGTCGGATAGGAGGGCATTGTGGATTCACCAAGAGAATGCTGATGCTGACTCCAAGAAGAAAGGGAGTCTCTTCCCTATGAAGGTGAAGCCTTGTTTGGTGACTGCCTAGTTAATTTGATCTCGGCAGCTCCCGCAGGTAAGTCAACCTTCTTGCCCTATGTTCCGTCCCAACGGATGAAGACGCATCATTATCTGATGCAGTCATTTCGGCCCAATAGATATGCAAGAAGTTAAGATTCCCCTTTCTTTGCAGGTAGAGGAAGGAGAAGAGAGAAGAGGTCTGCATCCTCTTCAAGATCGCAGGAGCAGAGATCATCCTCTGCTTCTGCCAAATCCACTGCATGACGCTGGGGCTCTCTTGCAGGAGCCCGCACCAGTGGGGGCACGTCTAAAACTCTTCAGTCAGTTCTGGATTCATTCGGACATGGACTCGTGTGTTTTACAAATAGTGTCCCAAGGGTACAAACTGGGGTTTCAAGATGTTCCCCCTCACCGATTGTTCAAACATTAAGTTACTGTGCTATTCCTGGGTTATATAGCGCTGGGGTATGTGCTGGCATACTCTCTCTCTGTCTCTCCAAAGGGCCTTGTGGGGGAAATGTCTTCAGTAAAAGTATTCCCTGTGTGTGTGGTGTGTCGGTACGCGTGTGTCGACATGTCTGAGGAAGAAGGCTATATTAGAGAGGAGCGGGAGCAAATGAACGTGGTGTCTCCGCCGATACCTGATTGGATGGATATGTGGAATGTTTTAAATGCTAGTGTAAACTCATTGCACAAAAGATTAGACAAGGCAGAAGCTTTGGGACAGTCAGGGTCTCAACCAATGCCTAATCCTATGTCGCAGGGACTGTCAGGGTCTCATAAGCGCCCACTATCCAGATTGTTGACACAGATACCGACACGGATTCTGACTCCAGTGGCGATTACGATGATGCAAAGTTACAGCCAAAATTGGCAAAATACATTTGATATATGATTATGGCAATAAAAGATGTTTTGCACATCACAGAGGAGCCCCCTATCCCTGACAAGAGGGTACATATGTACAAGGGAAAGAAGCCTGAGGTAACCTTTCCCCCCTCACACGAGCTGAACGAGTTATGTGAAAAAGCTTGGGAATCTCCTGCAGATTTCCAAAAGGATTCCCCTTTCCCATCAACGGATAGGTTACGATGGGAATCCTCCCCTTGGGTGGACAAAGCATTAACACGCTTATCCAAGAAGGTAGCCCTCCCGTCCCAGGATACAGCTACCCTCAAAGAGTCTGCTGACCGCAAATAGGAGATTACCCTGAAGTCCATTTATACACATTCAGGTACCTTACTCAGACCGGCAATTGCGTTGGCCTGGGTGTGTAGTTCTGTAGCGGCATGGACGGATACCCTAGATAAGGCTACTATTTTATTGCCCCTGGGGCATATAAGAGATGCTGTCCTATATATGTGTGTATGCAAACTACAGGTGGTGCTGCAGGGCTCACACCCTTTTACTTGTCTTGTAGAGCAACTCTGGAGCTGTTAGTGGGTCCAGCTGCTGCAAGAAATCAGCTTGAATGCTTCAGGGGCTTGGGCATGGCCAACATGAGCCCCACACTGATGGGGGTGTATAAAGCGATCTAGGGGTCATCCAAGCGCAACCCCACAAAGGCCGCCATGCCCTGCGTGACCATTTTCTCTTTTCATATGCAGACGAGGGTTGCAGCCAACTATGCCCATTGCTTGGATGACATCACCGTATGCAAATCCGTCTGCTGCAGACCTTTCCCCAGGAATGCTTGTACTAGTTGTTGCATATGGTTTGATGTTTGAGGGTGCTTCAGTATTAGGCAGCCTTCCGCCCTCTCATGTTCATCTGAAAATATGTGGTCTCCCTGCAGTTCCCTTGTGCTTCCTCAGTTGAATCTCCTTAACTTGACGGGTGTGTGCCCGAGCAGCCGCCCTCCACAGCCCTATCCCAGCACATGCTTTTCTTGCGTATGAGATCTCTTGATCATGAAGATAGTTCTCACAGGGTGAGGTTCATCCATTACATTTTAAAGTAGGAAGGTACAAATTACATATTCAAATTACATATATGTGCTGGATTCAAATGTTTTCCCCCCTTCCTTTCTCAATTGTGCCCATCAGCAGCTATTCTAATGTTGCTGCCAATGGGTGTGACACATTCATTTCTTCTGTGGGGTACACTGGACTCCACAAGGATTCACATTGGGGTGTAGAGTAGGATCTTGATCTGAGGCACCAACAGGCTCAAAGCTTTTGACTGTTCCCAAGATGCTCAGCGCCCCCTCCTCTATAACCTCGCTTCCATGAACAGGGAGCACAGTTTGTAGTTGGTGCCTTCAGTAGCAGGCCACTTAAGAGGGGGCTGCCTCAGGCAGCCTATTCTTAGCTATTAATTTTGACAAGAAAAGAAGAACTTTTTTTTATAAGAATCTACAAGGGCTGCAGCAGGCTAGGTCTAATAGACATCTTTACTGCAGCTCCATCACTCCCAGCGGCGCAGTATACTCCCGCGCCCTGGTTGCTGGGTCACTGCAGCGGAGGCTCCGGTTTCTTCCTAAGGTCAGTCACACACACACCGCCCTCCGGGATCACGAGGCCGCTGATGAAAGGGAGGTAAGGGACTTCTGTGCCCACACTATACCGTGATCCAGCGTGGCTGTAGGGGGCGGGCCATGTGCGCACTGGCGTGGACACTGATTACTGGGCAGCTGCTCCACTAGCCACCAGGGACAGTTAAGGAGCACAGCTCTGGGGGGTTTTCTCTTATATTAACCCCATTTTGTACTACCCGCAGTGCATTGTGATAGGTAATAGAGCCTGATTCAGGTTGGATTGCAATCGCAATAAGCAGTCCAACTGCAAAAATTGCTAAGAGCATACGCATGCGCCTGCATTTTCTGCGGCACCCCGCAGTTAATGCGATCGCCTCTGACTGTCAATCGGTGCTGGGGGGGGGGGGGGGGTCAGCAACACTCCATTTCCAAGTCAGAGATGGAGCGGTGCGTGGGCAGGGCTTCAAAATGGGGTCGGCAACGGAGAAACAGGAGGCGTGGTCAGAGCGGTTGCATGACATCACATGCAGCAGCTGCGATCACAAAAATGGTGGCGGCTTCCTGCGCACACATACAGTCTGCACCAACAGGAGGCTAACCCATTTTTTATGATCACGCTGAACTGCACTGCGACTGCAATTTCAGCGTGGTCAAGAAGGGAGGCGGCATGCTGGGTGGCCCCAGCATGCGAACCAAAGGATTGCAAATTCTGTTACTTAGCAGAATTTGCAATCCTTACTGAATTAGGCCCATTGATTACAAAATGTATTTGTAAATATTTGAAGTTTTTCTTCAGGGACTAACACAAAAGATGCTTGGGGCTACTAACACATGGGTAAGCCACGTAAAGCTTCCCATGGGTCAGTGGCATCACAACGGGGTTGCGGCCCACACCCGAGTGTCACCCGCCAAGGGGGGTGACACCAAAGTGCCGGCTCCTCTTCAGTGACAGAATATGGGTGTTTCACTGTGACATTACGTGCAACACCCAGTTTCTGTCACTGTGCAGGAGCCAGCACCACTCACACACTAGTCCCCGGGTGCAGCACTCAACCCCCGGGATACCCGGAGCAACAAAATGGAGATTCAGGCCAACAGGCCACACCCCTACCTATGAGACCATGCCTCCATTTTACCATTGCGCTGCTTATCTGCGCGCACTGCATTACAATCTCCCTCGCTGCCTCTCTGGGTGTCACCAATGATAGTGACACCTTTGCCATGCTTGTAGCAGCTGGTCCTAAGATCTACGCCTCCAGCCCTGAGTATTTGCCCTTGTGACTTGTTGATCATCATAGCGAAGCAGATTCTTACAGAAAACTGCAGGGGCTTAGATTGAAAAGAAAAACATTGACGAACCCATCATTTCAGCAACAGGGTCTGCCACACGGCTGACTGAAATGACTGGTTGGTTTGGACCCCCACCAAAAAAGAAGCAATCAATCTCTCCTTGCACAAACTGGCTCTACAGAGGCAAGATGTCCACCTCATCATCCTCCGATTCCTCACCCCTTTCACTGTGTACATCGCCCTCCTCACAGATTATTAATTCGTCCCCACTGGAATCCACCATCTCAGATCCCTGTGTACTTTCTGGAGGCAATTGCTGGTGAATGTCTCCACGGAGGAATTGATTATAATTCATTTTGATGATCATCATCTTCTCCACATTTTCTGGAAGTAACCTCGTACGCCGATTGCTGACAAGGTGAGCGGCTGCACTAAACACTCTTTTGGAGTACACACTGGAGGGAGGGCAACTTAGGTAGAATAAAGCCAGTTTGTGCAAGGGCCTCCAAATTGCCTCTTTTTCCTGCCAGTATACATACGGACTGTCTGACGTGCCTACCTGGATGCGGTCACTCATATAATCCTCCACCATTCTTTCAAAGGTGACAGAATCATATGCAGTGACAGTAGACGACATGTCAGTAATCGTTGCCAGGTCCTTCAGTCCGGACCAGATGTCAGCACTCACTCCAGACTGCCCTGCATCACCGCCAGCGGGTGGGCTCGGAATTCTTAGCCTTTTCCTCGCACCCCCAGTTGCGGGAGAATGTGAAGGAGGAGCTGTTGACGGGTCACGTTCCGCTTGACTTGACAATTTTCTCACCAGCAGGTCTTTGAACCTCTGCAGACTTGTGTCTGCAGGAAAGAGAGATACAATGTAGGTTTTAAATCTAGGATCGAGCACAGTGGCCAAAATTTATTGCTCTGATTTCAACAGATTGAATCCTGGTTAAGCGAATTAAGGGCTCCATCCACAAGTCCCACATGCCTAGCGGAATCGCTCTGTTTTAGCTCCTCCTTCAATGTCTCCAGCTTCTTCTGCAAAAGCCTGATGAGGGGAATAACCTGACTCAGGCTGGCAGTGTCTGAACTGACTTCACGTGTGGCAAGTTCAAAGGATTGCAGAACCTTGCACAACGTTGAAATCATTCTCCACTGCGCTTGAGTCAGGTGCATTCCCCCTCCTTTGCCTATATCGTGGGTAGATGTATAGGCTTGAATGGCATTTTGCTGCTCCTCCATCCTCTGAAGCATATAGAGGGTTGAATTCCACCTCGTTACCACCTCTTGCTTCAGAGGATGGCAGGGCAGGTTCAGGAATGTTTGGTGGTGCTCCAGTCTTCGGCACGCGGTGGCTGAATGCAGAAAGTGGCCCGCAATTCTTCGGGCCACCGACAGCATCTCTTGCATGCCCCTGTCGTTTTTTAAATAATTCTGCACCACCAAATTCAATGTATGTGCAAAACATGGGACGTGCTGGAATTTGCCCAGATGTAATGCACGCACAATATTGGTGGCGTTGTCCGATGTCACAAATCCCCAGGATAGTCAAATTGGGGTAAGCCATTCTGCGATGATGTTCCTCAGTTTCCGTAAGAGGTTGTCAGCTGTGTGCCTCTTATGGAAAGCGGTGATACAAAGCGTAGCCTGCCTAGGAACGAGTTGGCATTTGCGAGATGCTGCTACTGGTGCCGCCGCTGCTGTTCTTGCTGCGGGAGGCAATACATCTACCCAGTGGGCTGTCACAGTCATATAGTCCTGAGTCTGCCCTGCTCCACTTAACCACGGACATGTGGACTAGTGGACATTGGGTACAACTGCATTTTTTAGGACACTGGTGACTCTTTTTCTGAGGTCTGTGTACATTTTCGGTATCGCCTGCCTAGAGAAATGGAACCTAGATGGCATTTGGTACCGTTGACACAGTACCTCAATCAAGTCTCTAGTTGCCTCTGAATTAACGATGGATACCGGAACCACGTTTCTCACCACCCAGGCTGACAAGACCTGAGTTATCCGCTTTGCAGCAGGATGACTGCTGTGATATTTCATCTTCCTCGCAAAGGACTGTTGGACAGTCAATTGCCTACTGGAAGTAGTACAAGTGGTCTTCCGACTTCCCCTCTGGGATGACGATCGACTCCCAGCAGCAACAACAGCAGCGCCAGCAGCAGTAGGCGTTACACTAAAGGATGCATCGGAGGAATCCCAGGCAGGAGAGGACTCGTCAGACTTGCCAGTGACATGGCCTGCAGGACTATTGGCTCTCCTGTCTAAGGAGGAAATTGACACTGAGGGAGTTGGTGGTGTGGTTTGCAGGAGCTTGGTTACAAGAGGAAGGGATTTAGTGGTCAGTGGACTGCTTCCGCTGTCATCCAAAGTTTTTGAACTTGTCACTGACTTATGATTAATGCGCTGCAGGTGACGTATAAGGGAGGATGTTCTGAGGTGGTTAACGTCCTTACCCCTACTTATTACAGCTTGACAAAGGCAACACACGGCTTGACACCTGTTGTCCGCATTTGTGTACAGGATGCATACCTTCATGTCCAAATTTATCCATCTCATCAGTCGTACCTCAGATTTGCGGTACAGGACTGTCATTGCCAATTTCAGACGTTGCTGTTTGGTCTCTGCACGGCCCAGAGAATTTTCACCAAGGTAATGGTGGAAATTATGGTTCTCCTGCGCAAGCAATGTGTCATAATTATCCCGTACTTGAGCGATCTCATAAAAGCGAGATCAAGAGAGCAGTTGCTGAACAGCGTATCACTTTCACTGAAAGTGTTACAGCAACACGGCTGGATTTTCAATATCCCAAAGTCGCAGTTGGTTCCTACGACTCGTCTGTCTTTCTTGGGCATGATTCTGGACACAGACCAGAAGAGGGTTTATCTCCCGATAGAAAAGGCCCAGGAACTCATGACTCTTGTCAGGAACCTATTGAAACCAAAACTTGTGTCAGTGCATCACTGCACTCGAGTCCTGGGAAAGATGGTGGCATCATACAAAGCCATTCCATTCGGCAGGTTCCATGCGAGGACTTTCCAATGGGACCTACTGGACAAGTGGTCTGGGTCACATTTACAGATGCATTGGTTGATCACCCTGTCCCCCAGGGTCAGGGTATCACTCCTGTGGTGGCTGCAGAGTGCTCACCTTCTCGAGTGACGCAGATTCGGCATTCAGGACTGGATCCTGGTGACCACAGATGCAAGCCTCCAAGGTTGGGGAGCAGTCACACAGGGAAGAAATTTCCAAGGTCTTTGGTCAAGTCAAGAGACTTGTCTTCACATCAACATCCTGAAACTAGGGGCCATATACAATGCCCTACGTCAAGCGGAGACCTTACTTTGCGACCAACCGGTTCTGATCCAGTCAGTCAACGTCACCGCAGTGGCTCATGTAAACCGCCAAGGCGGCACAAGGAGCAGAGTGGTGATGGCACAAGCTACCTTTGCATTTTTCTCCCAAACGAAGGACACTAGAATGAAAATTTTAAAGCCTCCTGTTATTGCTTCATCTACACGGTATAGCCCTGAATTTTCCAATGCGTAGCTCTTTGCAAAAGAGAGATATTGGCAAGGAAAAGCTGTCTTGTACCTTTGCATTTTTCTCCCAAACGAAGGACACTAGAAAGAAAATTTTAAAGCCTCCTGTTAGGCCATCATCTACACGGCATAGCCCTGAATTTTCCAATGCGCAGCTCTTTGCAAAAGAGAGATATTGGCAAGGAAAAGCTGTCTTGTACCTTTGCATTTTTCTCCCAAACGAAGGACACTAGAAAGAAAATTTTAAAGCCTCCTGTTAGGCCATCATCTACACGGCATAGCCCTGAATTTTCCAATGTGCAGCTCTTTACAAAAGAGAGATATTGGCAAGGAAAAGCTGTCTTGTACCTTTGCATTTTTCTCCCAAACGAAGGAAACTAGAATGAAAATTTTAAAGCCTCCTGTTAGTGCTTCATCTACACGGTATAGCCCTGAATTTTCCAATGCGTAGCTCTTTGCAAAAGAGAGATATTGGCAAGGAAAAGCTGTCTTTCAACTCTTCCACAACTGAAAAACAGATAGTGTTCCCAAGCCTTCCATCCTGTAATATCTTTAGTCTCTCGTCAATGAAGAAAACAATCCCTCCAGCAGACTCTTCAACCACGATACAAGATCACAGCCAAAAGGGCGAGAAGCAACTACACTTGCGTTTAACCAAAATGGCTAAAACTTAGTGGAGGAAAGTGCAGTGCACCAAAACATAAGCTGACACAATCATGGAGAATGCGCCAGCATATATGCTCTTCTATCTATATTTTGCAAACCTGCTCTTGTCCCCTCAAGCTGCTCCATGTAGATTTGACGCCTGGCAAGGTGCATAACCCACTGACAAGCAGGCACACTCCTGCATGAGTTTTCACTCTCACTAGCAGGATGATACACATTCATTTGCATGTGCTCCACCTCTGACACACCGCCCACCCAACCACCCAGTCACCAGAGCCACCCACAAGCCAACTGGCTCCGTGATTTAATTTGCACAGTGCAGTCATCCAGACAGCATGTCCTTCTCAATGGAATAATCTCTGGTTCCATGGAATCTTCCGCATTGGAATGCTGCGGAACAAAAAGGATTTAAACATTCAGCTTGCTAGCATTCAATGTACCTGCGGCTTGGCTCTAGCACATGGGTCTTCATCCTGTGGCCCTCTCTCTGCTGTGAAACTACACATCCCAGCATGCCCTGCCACAGTTTTGCTATTAAGGTATGCTAAAACTGAGGCAGGGCATGCTGGTATATGTAGTTCCACAGCAGCTGGAGGGTCGCAGGTTGAAGACCCATATTCTAGCATGCCTGTTCTATGATGCATGTTCCGTGATGTCACAATCAGCTTGGAATGGGGTGTCTAGCATGCATTTGCTGACAGCCACTTGAGGGAGACACACATCAGGAGATGCAGCATATCGGAGGTCTTCGATGCCTTTCCAGCAAATGCACACCACCAGCTGCTGGTCTGGACACAAAACAATACCCACAATTGAAGGCTCAAAATGCCCAACTACAGGATTAATGTAAGTAGTGAATTTAGGAATGAATTTAGAAGTAGGAAATTAAGTTAGTTCACAAGTACATTCAAATTCCGATCTAAAGTCTAGGTAGGCCTCACGTCCTGGCAGCCCCCAGCATTTAAAAATGCCTTGATTAGAGGTAGGGAATTAAATGTAGATAAGAAGTAGACACAAAATAACACTCCACAGAGCAATTATCAGGTGTCTTTATCAATTGTTGCATTTAAAAAATCAAGCAATTAGGGAACACAATGTTGCGACAATGTAACCCTATTTGCAAAATAGTACTAAATAAGTTTGTCGATGTAAGACATTTGCAAAGGCGCAAACAAAACACGCTGGAAAATGCAACTGAATCTGTTTTTGGAGGTTAGAATAGATGCAGGATCAAGTAGCTCAATGGGTAGGGTGTTTGATTAGAATTCAACAGGTTATAGATTTGAATCCTGGGTATGATAGTTTGAGGTGTTATTTAATAAAGTATGTTTATATATTAGTCACACATGGCTTACTTTTACAAATGGCATGTCACCAGTTAGTGCTGACTGCTGATATGCCATTTGCACAAACACGCCATGTGTGACTGTATATGCATTTAAGGAGGGCACCCCGGCAATACCACAAACCATTGAGTGTCAAGTATACTAGATATATCTTCATATCTCATGTGCTTTCTCTGAGACCAATCTTGTTATGCCCCTTCCCCACAAGGCATGCGCCTTTTGTCCATATTGCAAAAATGGGGAGGGGAGGGGGGGGGGCATATAATTCTCTGTCACAGGGCACCAAAAAGTCTAGTTATGGCTCTGGTATGCATTATGTAATCTGGCAGACCATATCTCCAACACTGGCTGGTTGGAATAGAAATCCGGTTATCTATGTGAGCAAATGACCATCAACGATTTACTCTCAAACACTAGAAAATGGACAAACATGGTCCCCTAAACAAATTGGTTAAATTTTGGGTTTAACCAATTTGTGTAATGACCATTTTTGACCACTTTTCTAGTGTTTGGGAGCAAATGGTTAATTGACATTTGCTACTATACATTACCAGATTTTCATTCCATCCATCCGGACTGGATAGATAGCCTGACAGATAATTGTGTAGTGTACGCCCAGGATAACTGTCAGTTGTGCTTTCTTTTATGACGGCACATAAATGGGTGGGCAGATCCAGAGCAAGGACTGCCCACTCATGCATAGTTGTCAACTGATGTGAAGTTCCAGGGGGCAATCTCAGTTATAAAGAAAAGTATCTGGAAATTGTTCCTAGTTTAAAAAAAAAATACAAAAAAAATTGATCAACTCCATTTATTTAGTATGATATCCCAGCAGTCAGAACAACATACTTTATTAAATAACACATCTCAAACTACCATACCCAGGATTCAAACCTATAACCTGTTGAATTCTAATCAAACACCCTACCTATTGAGCTATTTGATCCTGCATAAAAATTGTGAACATTATATGAAGCTATTGGTACTTTGCAAAAAAAAAGTATCAGCATTACAACGCAGCAGATCCATGCAGTTTGCAGCCACACACTACATGTATCTGCTCAGCCACAATGCTGATTATTTCTTCACAAAGTACAAGGTGAGCTCCAAACAGAATTCTCTAGCTTAGAATTATACCTTTCTATGCCAAACCTAGAAGTCGGGCCCCCCACCCTGGGATCCCCCAGAGGGAGGCCTGCACCGTCATGCGGCAGGCTTGTCCGTTTTGGAAGCAGGCTGATGGGCAGCCCAGGCTTGCTTCAGTCTGGGCTTGGCAGGTCTGGAAGCATGAGCTTGCTTTGGGTATGCCTGACCTTGGGTACGCTTTACCTGAGGGATGAAAGGGCCAAGGGAAAGTACTTTTAGCCTTCTGCGTGGTAGGAGTCATACGAGGTAGGCAAGCTGTTTTAGCAGTAGCCAGATCAGCTACAATCTTATTGAGGTCTTCTCCAAAGAGAGTGTCTCCCTTGAAAGGAAGCACCTCCAGGGTTTTCTTGGAATCCATATCCACCGACCAGGATCTCAACCAGCTGTATAAAGTATTACCTTGGAACTGGCTCTCCACTCCCCATTATCTGGTTATCATGGCTTCCTCCGCCAGTGTCCAGACTCGCTTGCTGAAGCTCGGCCACTTCTTCCTAGCAGCAGGCTCCTGGATCACTGGGCAGCAGAGGTGCTTGGGAGCCGGAAGGGGGCGGAGCAATCAGGCAGGCAGTTGCAGTGCTGCCCAGCTATCTGTGGTGTGAGAAGAAGCAGGGGCACCCCACCGCTGGCAGTGCTGCAGCTAGCGGTGGTGGCAGCGGCGAGGCTGCTGGGCTGGGTCTTGAAAAAGGTGGAAAGAAGGGTGTTACGGCATGGAATGTACAAACTGCGAGACCCTGCTGGTAGCGCCTTTGTCTATTTAGTAGGAAGGGCACGTAACAGCCGGGGGGCAATGGAGGAAGCCCCTTTAGGGCTGGAGCCCCTTCAGGGCTGGAGCCCGGCGGCAACTGACTCCGTTGTCTCTGGCAGTTCTGCCCCTGGACTAGAGGAATGGTCAAGAACATGGCAACATTTAATGCCAAAAAATGCAAAATCATACACGTGCAAAAATGCAAAGGCTAACTATAATATTAAGGGCATTATAATGGCAAGAGGAAAGCTATCTAAGTATTACTATTTCAGGTGAGCAATGTAACAAAGCAATAGGAAAGGCAAGTCAGATGCTTGTTTGCATAGGTTAAAGAACCAGTAGCAGAAAAAAGTAATACAGGTTGAGTATCCCATATCCAAATATTCCGAAATACGGAATATTCCGAAATACGGACTTTTTTGAGTGAGACTGAGATAGTGAAACCTTTGTTTTTTGATGGCTCAGTGTACACAAACTTTGTTTAATACTCAAAGTTATTAAAAATATTGTATTAAATGAACTTCAGACTGTGTGTATAAGGTGTATATGACACATGAATGAATTCTGTGAATGTACACACACTTTGTTTAATGCACAAAGTTATAAAAAATATTGGCTAAAATGACCTTCAGGCTGTGTGTATAAGGGCCCTCATTCCGAGTTGATCGGTCGCAAGGCGAATTTAGCAGAGTTACACTCGCTAAGCCGCCGCCTACTGGGAGTGAATCTTAGCTTCTTAAAATTGCGACCGATGTATTCGCAATATTGCGATTACTAACTACTTAGCAGTTTCAGAGTAGCTCCAGACTTACTCTGCCTGTGCGATCAGTTCAGTGCTTGTCGTTCCTGGTTGACGTCACAAACACACCCAGCGTTCGGCCAGGCACTCCCACCGTTTCCCCGGCCACTCCTGCGTTTTTTCCGGAAACGGTAGCGTTTTCAGCCACACGCCCCTGAAACGCCGTGTTTCCGCCCAGTAACACCCATTTCCTGTCAATCACATTACGATCGCCGGAGCGATGAAAAAGCCGTGAGTAAAAATACTTTCTTCATAGTAAAGTTACTTGGCGCAGTCGCAGTGCGAACATTGCGCATGCGTACTAAGCGGATTTTCACTGCGATGCGATAAAAAATACCGAGCGAACAACTCGGAATGAGGGCCAAGGTGTATATGAAACATAAATGCATTCTGTGCTTAGATTTAGGTCCCATCACCATAATATCTCGTTATGGTATGCAATTATTCCAAAATACAGAAAAATCCGATATCCAAAATTCCTCTGGTCCCAAGCATTTTGGATAAGGGATACTCAACCTGTAATGCCACTGTATAGGTCCTTGGTACAGCCACATTTAGAATCCTGTGTTCAGTTCCAGAAGCCATATCTCCAGAAGGCTGTAAATACATTAGGGCAACTAAAATTGTGCATGGCCTACATCACAAAACTTACCTGGAAATACTAAAAAATGTTGATGTGTATAGTTTGGAGAAGGGAAGAGGGAACATACAGTAATAGAAACATTTAAATATATAGGGAGGAATGTAATAGGGTGTGAGAATCAGAAAGTGAGAGATTTTGTGTTTTTTCCTGTTGTTTTTTTTTTTTTTATTGTTTGTTTTTTAAAGTGGCAATCCTTTACATGGCAAAACCAGGTTGATATTTGCCATGTAAAGGATTGCCACCGTGGGCATGTGTAGAAGGGGCACTGCTACTGTTGGCATTATGTGTGTAAGCTGCACTGATATGGTGGTTATGTGTATAAAGGGCACTGCGACTGTGGGTATTATTATTATTATTATTATTATTATTACATGCGGTGTAATGACAATAAGATAGTGCTACTGTGTGGCGTATTTTTATTTGGGGTGCTATTGTGTGGCCATGCCCCTTCCTTGTGATACCACACCTTCTTTTTTTAAGGAGCGCACTGTCCCTTTATTAAGTATTGGAGAGAGGGCCCAAATTAATAGTTTGCAGGGAGGCGCCAAACACCCTAGCACTGGCCCTTTGGTAGGGGACAGGATTTGCTTCTGCTTGTGCACATATGTTATGATTGCCAGCCAACAGCACTGGTTTTGCCTATAACACTAACTATAAATATTTTGAATTGGTCCTGGACCACCAATCCAAGGCACCCCTGCAAGTGTCCTGAGGCACCCCAGGGTGCAGTTTGAGAACCACTGGTCTAGTGAGTACCCAGGATAATTATTGTAGCTGGTCTGCGGGTAACAGCTCTCAGATCCACTTCTAGAAAAAATGCAGCAATGTAATTTGAGTGACAAACTGCAGAGATGAACCCTTTCTGTGACTGCTGCACAGGGATCACACAAACTCTATTCATAGGGCTGACTTCACTTAGGGGAGATGTTCTCACCCCGCAAAGAAGTGCGAGTATATACCGCACTTACGGTACCATTGGATTTACAGATATTTTCTTGCAATACACTATGGGGGTCATTCTGAGTTGATTGCTCGCTAGCAGTTTTTAGCAGCCATGCAAACGCATTGTCGCTGCCCACTGGAGAGTGTATATTCACTTTGGAGAAGTGCGAACACTTGAGCAGCAGAGCGCCTGCAAAATCGTTTCAAAATAAGACCAGCACTGTAGTTACACTTCGTGTGCGTTGATTCTAACAACCGAGGGACGGCTTTTGATGTCACACACCCATCCAGCGAATGCCCAGCCACGTCTGCATTTCTTCTGCCACGCCTGCATTTTTCCAAGCACTCCCTGAAAACGGTCAGTTGACACCCAGAAACGCCCTCTTTCTGTCAATCTCCTTGTGGCCTGTTCTGTGATTGGAATAATCGCTAGAACTAGTGCAAAACCACAATGGACTTTGTACCCGTACGATGCGCATGCACATTACGGAGCATGCGCATGCACAGATTAGCCATTTTTTTTCAACTGATTGCTACGCAGCGAACAACGGCAGCAAGCGATCAACTCAGAATGACCCCCTATATACATAGAAACATGGATTTTTACTGCAGGAATTATGGTTAGTTTAGGGGTATCGGTTAGGGTCAACAGAGGTGTAGCTAGGGGTCCAAGCGCCCCTGGCAAAGTAAGGGACTGGCGCCCCCCCTTTCGATAAAGCATTGCAGTCCATTGGCGGTTACCATGTTGGAGCCACAGCAACTGACCCCCTCCCCCACACGCTGCCCTACATCATCGGCTGGGATTCACTGTTGGTGTGAAGCCACTGGGAACATTCTGGTAGCATTAGCAGCAGTCTGTGTCATAGATAGGGAAGGCAGAAGGTTAACTAGCTAATAGCAGTCTGTTGGCAGCAGAGGCTGGGCGGGGGGCTGAGAATGAGCCAACGCTGATCAGTGTCCAGTCTGCTCAGACAAAAATATTTTGTGATCAGGGCTGGTTCTAGACCAAAGGAGCCACACACACACACACATACACACACACACACACACCAAAAAAGAACATATCCCAGTTTAACATAACGCTATGTGGTGCAAGGTGTGGAGCTGGTCACTTGTATCAGACCTCTGACATTTGCCTTTTCACCGATATTGCATACTTTTTCTTGCAGGTTGTGTCTTAATTCAAGAAGTGTTCTAAGTACTTCAGCTTAGTATCTTTACTGACCCCTCTTTACCCCACACTACATAACTGACCCCTCTATACCCTACACTACATCACTGACCTTTCTATAACCATCACTGCATTACTGACCCCTCTATACAGTACACTGACCTCTATATACCTGCTAGTACATCCCTGATGCCTATATTCCCTAAGCTAAATCCCTGACGCCTCTATTCCCTACGCTACATCCCTGACGCCTCTATTCCCTATGCTACATCCCTGACGCCTCTATACCCTACGCTACATCCGTGATGCCTCTATTCCCTACGCTACATTCCTGATGCCTCTATAACCTACGCTACATCCCTGATGCCTCTATACCCTACGCTACATCCCTGACGCCTCTATACAGTACAATGCATTACTGATCCCTCTAGACCATACATCCTCATTACATCAGAGAGATAGTGAAACACTGGAAAAAATAAGGATAAAGTGGACTACAGAAACTGATGCTCTAAACAAAGGAGAGAGAGAGAAAAGCACAAGGGAAAGTGGGCAATCGGAACACCATAGAGAGAGGAGAGATAGAAATGCCTGAAAAAGTAAAGGGGGTTGGGTATGGCATCCGGCGCTCGGGATTCCAGCAGTCACATGATACCTAATCCTAATCCTAACCCTCTGGGGGGGTGGCGGATAGGGCTAACCCTCAGGGGGTGGCAGCTAGGACTAACCCCCCCCCCCTCCTAGTGCCTTCCCTAACACCCCCTCCCCCGGTCCTAACCCTCCCTCCAATACTCGCCTTCGGGATGTTGGCTGTCTGTGTGCCGGCACCAGTCTCCCAAGTGGTGTCAGGATTCCAACATCGGTCAAATGACCGCCGGTATACCGTCTGCCGGGATGGTAAATGTATCCTGAGGACAGGTAGTGAGTGTGGAGGGATAGGTGGTTCAGTAAAATGTAACAGCTCAAACTGCGATCATTCACTGATAAATTGATTTATAGCTCTCCCTTTTTAACCATTGCAGTCATAAAAGCAATGGCCCTCATTCCGAGTCGTTCGCTCGGTATTTTTCATCGCATCGCAATGAAAATCCGCTTAGTACGCATGCGCAATATTCGCACTGCGACTGCGCCAAGTAATTTAACAATGAAGATAGTATTTTTACTCACGGCTTTTTCATCGCTCCGGCGATCGTAATGTGATTGACAGGAAATGGGTGTTACTGGGCGGAAACACGGCGTTTTATGGGCGTGTGGCTGAAAACGCTACCGTTTCCGGAAAAAATGCAGGAGTGGCCGGAGAAACGGGGGAGTGGTTGGGCGAACGCTGGGTGTGTTTGTGACGTCAAACCAGGAACGACAAGCACTGAACTGATCGCACAGGCAGAGTAAGTGTGGAGCTACTCTAAAACTGCTAAGTAGTTTGTGATCGCAATATTGCGAATACATCGGTCGCAATTTTAAGATGCTAAGATACACTCCCAGTAGGCGGCGGCTTAGCGTGTGTAACTCTGCTAAATTCGCCTTGCGACCGATCAACTCGGAATGAGGGCCAATGTTTTTTAAACTTTTAAATAAAGCTTGTTAGCATCCCCAGCACACTGTATATGCTGGGAGATGTAGTTCTCAATATGAAAACATTTAATTAGTGTATGAACTCTAATTCCCCAACTGAAACCTCTCACAAACACACACTCCTAAATCTAGTACACACACACACACACACACACACACACACACACACACACACACACACACACATTTCCCCAGTACTGACAACTCTCATCACTTCCACACACTGACAACTCCCTCCTGCTCCTCTCCCCACTGACACTGACAGCTCCCTCACAGTCACACACATCCTCCACCCCCCCACCCCCCCACCCCACACACACACTGATAGCACACATGCACAAATCCCCCCCTCCTCGACACTAACTGTCACGGACTGCTTGGGCAGCAGGGGGCAGGCTCTGACTTGAAGTGCTGAAATTCAACAGCTCTCTCGAACTTGCAAGGCATGGCTGTGCAGCTGTCTCCAGCCATCTCCTTGCCCACTGTGTAATTTGTGGCGTTCTCTGATGTTCCCCGCTCTGCCTCTACAACCGGCACATAATGTACAGCAGTGGTGACTCCTGAGTATGGGCCTGGAGAACTCCGCCTACCGGGGGGTAGGGATTAATAATTTCAAAGGGGCAGAGCTAGGAGTGAAGCAGTGGACAGCAGTTGAGGGGCGTTTCAAACTGTAACAGGGTTGGGACAATTTCAGTATCCTTCCCTCACCGTCTAATTGGTCAGTCCCACGCTGATTGCCATAGCGCCCTTTCGAGACTGCAGAACTCTATCCCTTAGCCACGGTTGGCACAGCTGGATGGTGCCCCTGGCAAGTGCCATCCTGGCCAAGGGGTAGATACGCCCCTGAGGGTCAGGGCCAGCAACAGAAATCTCGGGGCCCAGTACACTGATATCTCTGGGGCCCCCTCAACCCCCCCTTAACTTGGCAGAGGGATCTTTAAAAAAAAATGGAGCCTTTGACTAGAGATGAGCGGGTTCGGTTTCTCTGAATCCGAACCCGCACGAACTTCATGTTTTTTTTCACGGGTCCGAGCGACTCGGATCTTCCCGCCTTGCTCGGTTAACCCGAGCGCGCCCGAACGTCATCATGACGCTGTCGGATTCTCGCGAGACTTGGATTCTATATAAGGAGCCGCGCGTCGCCGCCATTTTCACACGTGCATTGAGATTGATAGGGAGAGGACGTGGCTGGCGTCCTCTCCATTTAGATTAGGAGAGAGAGAGAGAGAGATTGACCTGAGGCTGATACTGTAGAAGAGAGTGCAGAGTTTAGTGACTGACCACAGTGACCACCAGCAGTGCAGTTGTTTTATTTAATATATCCGTTCTCTGCCTGAAAAAAACGGTACACACAGTGACTCAGTCTCATACCATATCTGTGTGCACTGCTCAGCCCAGTGTGCTGCATGCCTGCATCATCTATGTATATATTATATATCTGACTGTGCTCAGCTCACACAGCTTATAATTGTGGGGGAGACTGGGGAGCACTGCAGTGCCAGTTATAGGTTATAGCAGGAGCCAGGAGTACAAGACAGTCACATACCATATCTGTGTGCACTGCTCAGCCCAGTGTGCTGCATCATCTATGTATATATTATATATCTGACTGTGCTCAGCTCACACAGCTTATAATTGTGGGGGAGACTGGGGAGCACTGCAGTGCCAGTTATAGGTTATAGCAGGAGCCAGGAGTACATATTATATTAAAATTAAACAGTGCACACTTTTGCTGCAGGAGTGCCACTGCCAGTGTGACTGACCAGTGACCTGACCACACTGACCACCAGTATAGTTAGTAGTATACTATATTGTGATTGCCTGAAAAAGTTAAACACTCGTCGTGTGACTTCACTTGTGTGGTGTTTTTTTTTTTATTCTATAAAAAACTCATTCTGCTGACAGACAGTGTCCAGCAGGTCCGTCATTATATAATATATATACCTGTCCGGCTGCAGTAGTGATATATATATATTTTTTATATCATTATTTATCATCCAGTCGCAGCAGACACAGTACGGTAGTTCATGGCTGTAGATACCTCTGTGTCGGCACTCGGCAGTCCATCCATAATTGTATACCACCTACCCGTGGTTTTTTTTTCTTTCTTCTTTATACATACATACTACTACATCTCTTTATCAACCAGTCTATATTAGCAGCAGACACAGTACAGTACGGTAGTTCACGGCTGTGGCTACCTCTGTGTCGGCACTCGGCAGTCCGTCCATAATTGTATACCACCTACCCGTGGTTTTTTTTTCTTTCTTCTTCATACATACATACTACGACATCTCTTTATCAACCAGTCTATATTAGCAGCAGACACAGTACAGTACGGTAGTTCACGGCTGTGGCTACCTCTGTGTCGGCACTCGGCAGTCCGTCCATAATTGTATACCACCTAACCGTGGTTTTTTTTTCTTTCTTCTTCATACATACATACTACGACATCTCTTTATCAACCAGTCTATATTAGCAGCAGACACAGTACAGTACGGTAGTTCACGGCTGTGGCTACCTCTGTGTCGGCACTCGGCAGTCCGTCCTGTCAAAGTCAGAAAAATATCTCTATGCACACTACCATATTTGCACCTCACACAGGTCCGTGCTGCGCATGCGTACGCTCTCCCGTACGTGCGCATACTCACAGTCGCGGGCACCCGCAGGCGCATGGTATGCTTATTTACGGTAGAGTTTATGTGGTTGTAGCGTGCGACTCAATCGTAACATATTTTCAGTAATAATGTATTTTGTAGATCATGGTCCCTTTGATAGATTCTGAAAGTTTGGTTAATATAGAATGTTTATGAACAGAGGAATCCCTCTTTGTTTGATACGAAGGGTCAGACAGGAGTAATACAGTGGTGTTTAGTATCCATCGGAAGAATATTTAATTAGAAATATTCCGGTGTTGGTTTGAAGCAGATCAATCGCTCGTGCGAATAGTTATGGACATAAGTTTATGAACATTTACTTTATTTGCACTTTATTACCCATGCGGCGGGAAACCCAGTTTCCCTCCCACCTGAGCAGTTGGAAATAGTCACAGCCCACCTGTATGAATCAACCTATGACCTTTTGTTATAATGCGAAGCCGAATTCCTGTGTCCAATGAACAATGAGATTGTAGGGACCATTGAATTGTATTGTGTGTGGGGCATAAATAGGCAGGCCGACCGTATCCAGTTCTCTCTCTTCAACGGTTCTCATTGCTGATAATCGGGAGCTGGATATCGAGGCGCATGCGATCGTTTCCCTTTGTGCGTAAGTTTTCTCCGTAATCATATTGTCTTACTGTGAGCCATCTCTCTCTCTCTCTCTCTCTACTCTTTCTCTCGTATTTTCCTTTAATTGTATTGTATTGTATTTCCTGTGTAGTTTATCTGGTTAGTTGGTTTATGTCATATTGTAGTGTATGCTTTGTACTGTGATTCTTTTTGCAAGTATAATAGTCATAATACATATAATAGGTTTCGGACCCTAAGCCCAGGTATCTGTGTATTCTTTATAGTGTTAAGTATTCTCTGAGCGTCGGTGACGCTCAAGCAGCTTTGTAGTTAATCAGGTTACACCAGGTTGCACTTACACTCTGTCTCTACACTAAGGTATACTGTGTATCTCACTGTTAAAGGTATAGATATAAAGGTTTAACGTTGTGAGCGTCTGCATCGCTGGTGATCTCCTCGTGGTCCCGAGCGTCCGCTACGCTATAGCGAATCATTATGTTAGTCGGCAGCCAATAGCGTGCCTGCCTGTGATCACTGGGCCGTAAGCGAACGTGACGCTTGAGCGTCTCGACTACGGCTGAGCGATCGCTACGCAACTTGCGTACCCTTACGGTACTTCTTACGTAGATAGCGTACAGTGTTCTTAGACCTCTTAAAGTGATTTATATACGATAAATATTCAGCTTTATCAATTGGCGGCTCGCCCGTCCTTCACATATCTGCAGTAGGTAGATCAGCAGACATTATCCCTCAGCAAAGGGCGGGAGGTTGTATCCCTCGTAGTGCTGACAGGATAAGCGTCTGCTTCGCTTAGGTAAAGAGTGCTGAAGGAACCCGGGAACCGGAGGTAAGAACAAAACGCTAGTGTCTTTTAAAACTGTTTATTTTTCTGTCTTGCGTACACACGCACGCACACATATATATATCTGCATTTCTTTTTCTTTTTCATTTTCGTATATCACTCTCCTGTCTGCCAGTTTTTATAGTTGATAGAAGTGCTAAAAGAGAGTTGCCGTTATTTCATAGTTTAAGAGTAAAGGTAATATAGTTAAAAGATAGACAAACACACAGTTTCGCCTGGGAGATAAGGCGAAGTCAGTGTGTTTGTGTGGTAGATGATCAAGGATCATCTACATTGATAAAAGTATAAATTGTGTTACGGTGGATCTTTGCTTTGCGTATACGTGTCTCTAACAAAGACTTGCGTACGCAATCCAAAGGCCGACGCACGCAGCGTACGTTACGCAACGGAGCGTCCGGTTACGCCCACGTAGCTCAAGTCACGATAAGTTGATTTTTAACGCAAAGCGATAAATAACGCAAAGCGATAAATAACGCGAGGCGAGAAATAACGCAAGTCTATTTTTGGGTGTCCGAAATTTAATTAACAGATCCTGCTCCTAATTGGTAACACACCTGATCTGAAGAAAAAATTTCTGCGCAGAAATAGAAATAGAAACAAAAGTGTACATGTGATGAGTGAGTGTTTTTACAATTTTTAAAGGTTGAACCACAAGAAAAGTCGAGTACTCGTGAGGTACATGCGTGTAAGTGACGTGCACGGTGGCTAGGGAGGCATCTCTGGTTAAATATACAATTTTGAGCATTAGAGTATAGCAGACCAGGAGGTCATACTGTAACAAGACCAGGAGGTCATACTGTAACAAGACCAGTAGGTCATAACAGACCAGGAGGTCCAGGTACAGCCGACAAGGAAGTCCGCTATACAGTTCACAGGCACAACACCGAAAAGGGTTGGTGCAACACCCATATAGGCCATATAAGCTCTGGCTGAAGGAATTCGCAGTCGTAAGTTTCGATTCCATTGGTCTTTCCGTACATAAGCTTAGTTGTTTGTGTACTGAACGACTGGACCGCACGTAAGTGTGTGCAGTAGTTAGTAATCTGACCTAATACCATTAGAGTAAAGGGGTCACAAACGCTATCTGTACACTCTAACGTGATTTGTGTAATTTTTTTTATTTTAAGGGAAGTTCGCTGCTCACTCAGGAACTATCCAGCAACCAATAGTTACTGGAAAGAGTAAGTGTTCTTCGGATAACCCTCGCAGGTTCCAGTAAATAGAGGTTCAGGTCGCAGGGGCCCTAGGTCGAGTACGCCAGCACCATATCGGTGTGATCAGGTCGTATTGGTCGGCGTGGGCGAGTGAGTGGGGTACTCGGTAAACCGCCACCGTCAGCCTATTGTTGGCATTTGGTTTTGCATAAAGGGTTGGCTAAATAAAGCAACACTTTCGAACTATGGGGGCCACTTGTTCAGGTAGGGGGCGATCAACCTCGGTTCGGGTTGATTCAGTGGTCCGGCCAATTGGGTCGGCCAGGTATATAATGTGTGAGAAATATGGAAGTCACACAGAAACTTTATGTGATGAATGGGAGAGAATGACTGTACATGACGGGGAGAAATTCCCAAGAGTAGGGAGCTTCAGCTCAGAAGTGTTACAAAATTTAAGGAGGAGGATATGTCTCATAAAATCAACAAAGAGACGAATCCAGCATTATGATTATTTACAGTTGTGGCAACAGGAAGGTGAGATACAGAGAGGTTTGGCTCAGGCGGCGGGATCTGGCTCTAACAGAAAACTGATTGCCACGGCCCCGCCGCCACCATACATATCAGGAGAGAAGTTGATTGCGGAGAAAGACGCACTAAGGTGTAACACAAAATCACTTAGTAACTGTGTAAATGTTAATGATAATGTTAACCCATTAACCCATGCAAGTATTAACCCGTGCAAGTTGTACCCTGTTTTGAACTTTCCTCAGGAGTGTGATCAAGAGGACGAATCGGCAACGATTTCAGCGCTCTCTCTAGCAGCCACCATAGCAGAGACCACAGTAGGCACAGCTCCACCCACGAGATTAGTAAAGGCCCCTAGCGGAGGGATAGGTGAGGTCGTATCAACTGGTAAGTACGGCACCATGCATTATGCTGAGACTATTTCACCACAGCCTGTAGAATCTACACAGAATGAGGTTGTTAGAATTACACCTGTTAGAGTAATAGCAGTGCCAAATGGGAAAACAGACGCATCAGGAGCCACTCCCATTAGGAACATTGCCATGTACACTCCATTTTCCCGAATGGAATTAAGGACCATAGTGTCTGAATTTCCTGACCCTAGAAAAGACTTAGTTGCCAGTCAAAAATACATCAGAGACTTAGGTAACACTGCAGAGCCCAACAATAAAGACTGGCAGATATTGCTGAGAGCATGTTTACCCTCAAATGTCGACGCAACTCAATTTTTAGCTGATTGCGGACTAGATCATGATGTACCTCTTACAGATGTGTACAACCAAGATAATGTGAAAAGAATAAACTTGCAGCTAAAAGAGTATTTCCCAGCGGTAGCTAAATGGAATAAGATATTCTCCATTAAACAGAAGGAGTCAGAGACAGCTGCAGAGTATTTTCACAGAGCATTATTAGAAATGGCAAAATACACAGGCATAGAGGACATTAAAACAGACACAAACCATCGGGAAGTAGCAGTATCGGTACTGATGGATGGTTTAAAAGAGTCATTGAAGACTAGGGTACAGACCACACAACCATGTTGGCGAGGTCTGTCTGTGGCTACTTTGAGAGAGGCTGCTATTGATCACGATAGAAACATCACCAGACACAGGGAGCAACAAGGTGATAAATTAATGTCAGTAAGTATACAGGCTCTGACCACAAGGCAGCCTTTGTTTGTATCACCAAATCCTGTGGGTAAGTCAAGTATGGTTACTTGTTATTCTTGTCACAAACAGGGACACATGGCACGAGATTGTAGAGTAAAGAATCCACGAAACTCATACCAACCCCCTAGACAACGACACGACACACGACATTGGGAGCAAGGTCCGCAGAAACGGAGTTATGAGCCACATACAGGGGAAACAAAAAGATATCCCCCAAACAGAGACTGGCATGCCTCTGGTAGTTCCCAACTATCTCCCTCACAAGTAGTTGCTGCCAGCGGGATTCAGGGAGGTCACCATACCCAATAGGGGTGTGGCCATACCTGTAATCTGCAGCCAGTAAAATTAATTGCCAATCTTGGAAGTGAACCCGAGATCGCAATTAATGTAGCTGGTAAAACTTTAAACTTTCTTGTAGACACAGGGGCGGCCAAGTCAGTGATAAATTCGACAGTGGGCATGAGAACCACTGGTAGGACAATTCCAGCCATGGGAGTAACAGGAGTAGTCCAGCACTACCCTGTTAGCAAACCAGCCGAGATTACAATAGGGCCTTTGCATACCAAGCATTCCTTTTTGCTGGCTGCATCGGCACCAACTAATCTCCTGGGAAGAGACTTACTGTGTAAAATGGGGTGCGTCATTTATTGTACTCCTGAAGGTGTATTCTTGGACATACCTGAGAAACACGCTCAGGAAGTGCGAGACATGTTAGACTCCCCATCAAAATTAATGTCACATACCATTATGACAAATAGGAATCCATCCCAAATAGAAGAGATGACATCTCAGATACCAGAGTCACTTTGGACAAAAGACGGACAAGACACTGGATTAATGGCAAACGTAGCTCCAGTAGTTGTACAAGTAAAAGATGGTAGGATAGCTCCAAAAATCCCACAGTACCCTCTGAAGCCAGAGGTGGAGTTAGGAGTTTACCCAGTAATAGAGCGCTTGCTACAACAGGGCATTCTGGTAAGAACGTCCAGCACTGCCAATAGTCCCATCTTCCCTGTTAAAAAGAGTGGGGGGAGGGGTTACAGACTAGTGCAGGATCTAAGGGGGATTAACAAAATAGTTGAGAGTCAGTTCCCCGTAGTGCCAAATCCAGCTGTCATCCTAATGCAAATCCCTCCCACTGCCAAATTTTTCACTGTTATTGACCTCTGCTCCGCTTTCTTTTCGGTACCTCTGCACCCTGACAGACAATATTTGTTTGCATTTACATACAGAGGAGTCCAATACACGTGGACTCGATTACCCCAAGGTTTCATAGATAGTCCAAGTATATTTTCTCAGGCTTTGCATGATTGTTTACAGTCTTTCCAACCAGACAGTGGATCAGTATTGATACAGTATGTGGACGATTTATTACTGTGTTCAGATTCACTGGAAGCATCTCTGAAGGATACGAAACAGCTCCTGTTTCATCTTTCAGACACAGGACACAAGGTGTCCAAAGACAAGTTACAATTATGCCAAACTAGGGTAAAATATTTGGGACACTGTCTAACACAAGGACTGAGACACCTGACCGCTGATAGAATCCAAGCAATTAGAGACATGACTCTGCCACAAACCCAGCAACAGATCAGAACGTTTTTAGGAATGTGTGGGTATTGCCGTAATTGGATCCCAGGGTTTTCCATTTTGGCGTTACCTTTGCAGGAAATGGTCTCCTCAAACAAACCTGATAGGATTTCGCATACAGACGAGTCCGAAACAGCATTTGAGAGACTCAAACAGTGCCTAACGCAGGCACCAGCACTAGGTATGCCAGACTATGGGAAACCCTTTGAACTATACGGAACAGAAAGTGCTGGTTGCGCGGCAGGTGTACTAACCCAAAAACACGGTGATGCCAGTAGGCCAGTTGCATACTACAGCGCTCAGCTAGACACGGTAGCGCGATCCCTCCCCACATGCTTGCGAAGCGTTGCTGCGATAGCATTGCTAGTGACAAAAAGCGAAGATGTCGTGCTAGGCCACAACCTCACAATCCATACGCCACATGCAGTATCAGCCTTATTGAATTCTGCCCAAACCAGACACGTCTCATCAGCGAGGTTTACAAGATGGGAATTGGCACTAATGGCCCCCGTAAACATCACCATAAGGAGATGCAGTGCATTAAATCCTGCAACGTATCTCCCAGGTGTGCCTGGTCAGGCACAAAGGGTGGAAGGTGAGAGTGATGGGGAAGGAGGATTTAATACAAAGGAAGATACACATGATTGTATGGAATATTTGACCCAAAATTTTACCGCAAGGCCTGACATCAGTGACAACCCACTGGAAGATGCAGAACTCACGTTCTACACGGACGGTAGTTGCCATAGACAGTCAGACTCGGGAGACTTGTGTACTGGATACGCAGTCGTAGATGACCAAGACACCATAGAAGCGGAACCGCTAGGCCCACCTCACTCAGCCCAGGTTGCTGAACTGTTCGCCCTAACCAGAGCATGTGAATTGGCTAAGGGCAAATCAGCCAATATCTACACCGATTCTAGATACGCATTCGGGGTAGTCCATGATTTCGGAGCCCTATGGCGCCTCAGAAATTTCATGACGGCAGCTGGTACACCGGTAGCGCATGCAGCTCACATAAAAAGGCTTCTAACAGCGATACAGGAACCCGACAGAGTGGCTGTTATCAAATGTAAAGCACACACTTATAGCCAAGACCCGGTATCACTTGGTAACAGCCGAGCAGACGAAGCTGCTAAGTTAGCAGCTGCTACCCCCATACAGACAGACACCACACAATTGATGGTATTTAATACCATTAACACACAGAAGTTGTGTGAAATGCAAAATTTGTGTTCCACACAGGAAAAGGCAGTCTGGAAGGCAAAGGGATGTGGCCAGGAGTCCTCAGGACTCTGGACGGATGGACATGGTAAACCAGTGGCCCCCAGAGCATATCTTCCATGTCTGGCTGAAGCAGCTCACGGGCTGACTCATCTAGGCAAGGAAGGAATGTGCAAATTGGTGAGAGCATACTGGTGCGCCCCAGGATTCTCCTCTCATGCGAGTAAAAGAGCAATGTCATGCCTTACCTGTTTGAGAAAGAATATTGGAAAGGCAATACCTACAGAACCATCCCATATCCCACCTGCCGGCGGCCCTTTCCAGGTAATACAAATTGATTTTATACAATTACCCCCTTGTCGGAATTTGAAATATGTACTTGTTTGTATAGATGTTTTCTCAAATTGGGTCGAAGCATTTCCTGCGGCTACAAATACCGCTATGTTTACTGCTAAGAAAATTGTGCAGGAATTTGTATGTAGATATGGTATCCCTAGAATAATCGAAAGTGATAGGGGTACCCATTTTACAGGTGATGTCTTTCAAGGAATGTGTAAGTTGATGGGAATTGATAGCAAGCTGCACACTCCGTACCGTCCACAGGCGAGTGCGAAGGTCGAAAGAGTGAACAGCACTATTAAAAATAAATTGAGTAAAGTGATGGCAGAGACAGGATTGACATGGCCAGAAGCTTTACCCATTGTATTGTACAGTATCAGAACCACTCCCAGGTCCCCTCTTAATCTGTCCCCTTTTGAAATCTTGTTTGGTCGACAACCGCATGTTATGATTAACCCTCAGGATGATTTGAAATGTAACAATGAAGTGACTGTAAAGTACTTGATTAACATGAGTAAACAGTTAAGGAATCAAAATGATAGTCTGAAGTTGGTGATTCCTGATCTACCTGATAGTAATTGTCATGACATTGAACCTGGGGATTATGTAATGATACGGAATTTTCTACGCTCAGGTTGCCTTATTGACAGATGGGAAGGACCATACCAGGTCTTATTGACTAGCACTACGGCATTGAAGGTTGCTGAGAGAGAGACTTGGGTCCATTCATCCCACTGCAAGAAGGTTGCTGATCCAGAGAAGTCCCGTGATAAGGAACAGACGGTAGAGGTTGTATCACTGGAGTGTCTGTTCCAGGAGGACTGAGGCGGCACCTGAGCCTTGAAGACCGAGAGCTGTTGTCGACTCCCCACTCCCTTTTATTGTTTTTCTCCACTTCCCATCCCCTCTCCCTCAAATTTCTTTTTCCTCCTTCTCATTTTTCTCCGTTTCCTTCTATAAGATGGACTTGCCCCAAGAGACTGTGATCCGGATTTTCCTGTTGACCATGATGTTGACCAGAGCAGTCTGTTCCGGCGAGAGTACCATGGAGGTCGATAGAGGTTCTGGAATGGGTTCTGATGATAAAGATGGAGGCGTAGTATTCCAAGATCAACCTAACCAACAAGCAAAGGCGAGTATCAGAAAACGATCCGATAGCATTGACCATAGAAGAAATTGTGACGGATTGTTAGCTGAAGAAAACTGTATCTGTAGGCTCTGTAACAATGTCATTGAAGATGGGTGCATTAAGAAATGCCAATCCAGTTTTAATATCCATATGGACCGGCATTCATTGAGTGACTATCACTCCTTAGTGGGTAATGTGTTAAACAAAACAGATTGTTGGGTATGCTCTCAAGTACCTCAAGGTCATAGCAAATCAGGGCTAGTGCCATTTCCTTTAACGATAGGGGAGGTACTTGAGTTAAATGGTGGGAGACCGGTGGACAGGAGGTTTAATATCTCCAGCCCTCCTAGTTTGAAGCTCCACCAATACCATGTGGATAGGTCCCTATTATGTTTCAACATCTCCAATCCCAGAAAGCCGGGAAATTGGGAAGTGTCATGGAGTAACCACACCATGACCTTTTCGCATAGAGCAGATAGAATGCCTACAGATACAGAGCTTGTACGCCACATAGCCAGTAGAGGAAAATATTTCCGGTATAGGTACATCTTAGGAAATAGGATTACGAGAGTTGGAGAAGTATCACCAGGATACTGTGCACATATCGTACAACCTGATACGTGTATTAAGCAGATGGAAGAATTAGGGTTAGGAGATTTCACCTGGAAAGTGTGTAATATGGTTATGTCCTTCTCCGTCCCATATGTTCTCCCCGATGATGCATATTTCATATGCGGGAGAAAGGCGTACAAGTGGCTTGCCCCAAACTCTGAAGGATTGTGTTATATTGGAAAAGTATTGCCTGAAGTAATGACTGTAACACATGATAAAATGAAAGACATACATCGTGGTGCCCAAGCTCCTTATACTCACACCCATTACGAGCACGTCGTTAAAAGGCACCTGATAGAGAAGACAGAGCATCCGGCCTCTGATCTGATAAGTGAATCCACCGGGATTCAATTCTTAATCGCGTTAGATTTCACCCGCACCGCTAGAGGAGTGCTAAATTATAAATACATATCGGCGCTCGCAAATTTGTTAGACAATATCACTGAAATGTATGATGACACGTTTAGATATACACCCACAAAGATACAATAAAGGTAGTTTGGATAAATTAGCTAAATGAAATGGATTTAACCAATTTATCTAAATGACCATTTTTGGATGTTTTCCAGTGTTTGTGAGCAAATGGTCAATTGTCATTTGCTGCCACATATTAGCATAATTTTGTTTCAACTAGAAAAAAAAATTGGACAGATAATCTAAGTGTGGATCCAGTTTAAAGGTCCGTATTCACGGCCCGATTTTGGGGAGAGATGTGTGCTGAGCGAACTGCTCAGCACACATCTCTCCCCCCGCTCAGCACAGCGTGATGTGTGCTGAGCGTACGGGGGGTGGGGGGGGGCGCTCATTTCACCCCCTGTGTAGGGCATTCTGTGTGTATCCAGCTTAACAGGTGTGAGCATCATACAACTACTGACTTGCGAGTAACTATACAGCAGCTCCATACCTTGTGACTTGAAGAAACACCAGTTAACCCCGGGAATGCTGCAGTCAAAGCAACAATTCCTCTTCTTACATTCCGCGACCGGACATAAAGGATGCCTACTTATATGTTCCCATTTAGCCACTGCATCAAGCTACCTGAGGTTTGCAATTCAGGATTGTCATTACCAATTGCGACCGATGTATTCGCAATATTGCGATCACAAACTACTTAGCAGTTTTAGAGTAGCTCCACACTTACTCTGCCTGTGCGATCAGTTCAGTGCTTGTCGTTCCTGGTTTGACGTCACAAACACACCCAGCGTTCGCCCAACCACTCCCCCGTTTCTCCGGCCACTCCTGCGTTTTTTCCGGAAACGGTAGCGTTTTCAGCCACACGCCCATAAAACGCCATGTTTCCGCCCAGTAACACCCATTTCCTGTCAATCACATTACGATCGCCGGAGCGATGAAAAAGCCGTGAGTAAAAATACTATCTTCATAGCAAAGATACTTGGCGCAGTCGCAATGTGAATATTGCGCGTGCGCACTAAGCGGAATTTCACTGCGATGCGATGAAAAATACCGAGCGAACGACTCGGAATGAGGGCCATAGTTTCCTCTTGGGAAAAACATTCAGCCACCGACATGTTGACACACATATACCAAGTACCCACAGACACACCGGCTTATGGGGGACAGACCGTCAGTAAATCTGTCAGAGGGACACAGAGGATTTTTCAGCTCACAATCCAGCGCCAAAAGTACACAGTCTGGGAAATAATAAACTCTATAGTGATAGACTTGTAATGCTCTAAAGATGTTCTGGTGAGGTGAGGAAGAAGCCCCGCCGCTGTAATGGCGCGTATCTGTCCCGCTCAGAAATAATTAATTACGCTAGCGGGGTAAGGACAGTGCCCAGGCACTAATGTCCACTTTTTCCAGCCTTTTGTGAGGAATTTATGCTGCCCAGGGTGCCCCCCCCCCCGTGCCCTGCACCCTGCAGTGCCTGTGTTTGTGTGGGAGCATGGCGCGCAGCGTTCCGCTCGCTGCTCGGTACCTCAGAATGCCGTCACTGAAGAAGAAGTCTTCTGTTCTTCTGCTACTCACCTGTCTTCTGGCTCTGTAAGGGGGTGACGGCAGGCTGCGGGAGTGTGCATCTAGGCGTACCCAGCGATCAGCACCCTCAGGAGCTTATGGTGTCCTGTCAGCCTGAAGCAGAGCCATTGAACTCACTAGAAGTTGGTCATACTTCTCTCCCCTAAGTCCCACGAAGCAGGGAGACTGTTGCCAGCAGCCTCCCTGAAAATAAAAAAAACTAACAAGTCTTTTCAGAGAAACTCAGTAGAGCTCCCCTGTAGTGCATCCAGTATCACTGCGCACAATACTAAAACTGGAGTCTGGAGGAGGGGCATAGTGGGAGGAGACAGTTCACACCCTTTGAAAGTCTTAAAGTGCCCATGTCTCCTGCGGATCCCGTCTATACCCCATGGTTCTTAATGTGACCCCAGCATCCTCTAGGACATATGAGAAAACAAATAACGCACACACGAGGAGGAGAGAACTAAGGAAGCTATAAGGAGAAGAGGGGAGGGAGGGGGGGTTGAAAGGTAAGGTAGTAAAGGCATATTGGATAAACTACAACCTTATACATATTCATTAATGTACCAGTAGTTAGAAGTAGAAGAGCTCTAACAGAAACCACAAAGCTTATCTAAAGCCACACCACACTGGATATGCCCAATCTCATTTGATTTTTGAAGCAAAGCAGTATTGGACTTTGTTAATACATGGATGGGAGACTGCTTGGTAGTATCAGATTCTTTAGGTGTTTTTAAACTACCAACACCATTTTCTTGGTACATTTAATTTTTACATGTATTCTTTTATGTACCAGAAGTTAGAAGTAGAAGAGCTGTAACAGAAACCACCAGCTCATCTACAGCCACAGCACACTGGATTTGCCCAATCTCTCCTGATCATGGAAGCTGAGCAGTGTTGGTCCTGGTTTTAGTACTTGGATGGGAGACCACAAGGAAATACCAGGAGCTGTGTGTATTTTTACAATACTAACACCGTTCTCTTGATGCATTCCATTTTGAAACATTGGGGCAGATCTATTAAGCCTGGTGAACTGATAAAGTGCAAGGTGATAAAGTACCAGCCAGTCAGCTCCTAACTGTCATTTTTCAAACCCAGCCTGTGACATGGCAATTAGGAGCTGATTGGCTGGTACTTTATCACCATGCAAATTATCATTTCACCAGGTTTAATAAATCGGCTGCTTACTCATTTATGTACGAGTAGTTAGAAGTAGAAGAACTCTAACAGAAACCACTAAGCTCATCTACAGCCACACCACACTGTATATGCCCAATATCACCTGATTTTAGGCCTGGTTTGTTCTTGGATGTGAGACCACCTGGGAATACCAGGTGCTGTAGGTAGTTTTATACTACCAACACCGTTCTCTTGATGCATTCCATTTTGAAACATTGGGGCAGATCTATTAAGCCTGGTGAACTGATAAAGTGCAAGGTGATAAAGTACCAGCCAGTCAGCTCCTAACTGTCATTTTTCAAACCCAGCCTGTGACATGGCAATTAGGAGCTGATGGGCTGGTACTTTATCACCATGCAAATTATCATTTCACCAGGTTTAATAAATCGGCTGCTTACTCATTTATGTACGAGTAGTTAGAAGTAGAAGAACTCTAACAGAAACCACTAAGCTCATCTACTGCCACACCACACTGTATATGCCCAATATCACCTGATTTTAGGCCTGGTTTGTTCTTGGATGTGAGACCACCTGGGAATACCAGGTGCTGTAGGTAGTTTTATACTACCAACACCGTTCTCTTGATGCATTATATTTTGAAACTTATTCATTGATGTACCAGTAGTTAGAAGTAGAAGTTAGAAACAGCAAAAATCATCTACAGCCGCATCACACTGGATATGTCCAATCTCATCTGATGTTGGAAGCTAAGCAGTGTTGTGCCTGGTTAGTTTTTGGATTTCAGGTCCTGCCTTCTGGTTTGGCCACGGCACCTCGGAAATTCACCAAGGTCATGGCCGTGATGACGACCCTTCACCATCGGTGGACCAGGGAGGAATCTCTCCTCCCGATAAACATTCTGGAATTGCGGGCAGTGTTCAATTCATTGACACTGGCCCTGCCTCTAGTACAGAACAGGCCTGTTCAAGTACAATCGGACAACGACACCACGGTAGTGTACACAAATCATCAAGGCGGCACTCGAAATTGCATGGCAAAGCTGGAAGTATCAAAAATCCTCAGTTGGGTAGAACGTCATCTGCCAGCAATATCGGCAGTGTTCATTCCCGGAGTCCTCAACTGGGAAGCGGATTTCCTCAGTCGACAGTACGTTCACGCTGGAGAGTGGAGAGGCCGCAGCAGAAATGTCTGCACTGGTGTCAGTAGGTGACTGAGGCAGGGATGACTGGGAGATAGTGGGTGACTGAAGCATGTATGACTGGGAGATAGTGGGTGACTGAGGCCGGGGTGACTGGGAGATAGTCAGTGACTAAGGCAGGGGTGATAGGGATATAGTGGATGACTGTGGCAGGGGTGACAGGGACAGTAGGAGACTGAGGCAGGGGTGACAGGGATAGTGGGTGACTGAGGCAGGGGTGATAGGGTGACAGTGGGTGACTGAGGCAGAGGTGACAGGGATAGTGGGTGACTGAGGTAGGGGTGATATGGAGATAGTGGTTGACTGAGGCAGGGGTGACAGAGATAGTGGGTGACTAAAGCAGGGGTGACTGGTATAGTGGGTGACTGAGGCAGGGGTCGCAGGTATATTGGTTAACTGAGGCAGCGGTGACTGGGAGATAGTGGGTAACTGAGGCAGGGGTGACAGGGAAAGTGTGTGACTCAGGCAGGGGTGATAGGGAGATAGTGGGCAGCAGATCACTGCCTCGCTGACAGCAGCACATCCCTGCTTCACTGACAGCAGCACATCCCTGCCTCATTGACAGCAGCACATACCTGCCTCACTTATAGCAGCACATCCCTGCCTCACTGGCAGCAGCAGATCCCTGCCTCACTGGCAGCAGCAGATCACTGCTTCACTGACAGCAGCACATCCCTGCCTCACTGGCAGCAGCAGATCCCTGCCTTACTGACAGCTGTATATAGGGCCTAATTCAGACCTGATCTCTGCTGTGCATATTCACACAACAGGAGATCAGGTCTGAAGTGTGTGTGTGTGTGTGCTGGTGCCGCAGTGCACCGGCACATGCCAGAGATGCGATCAGCATCTCTGCCCAGTGAGCGCCTCTGCCAACACATACTTATCTTGCATATGAGATCTCTTGATCATGAAGATAGTTCTCACAGGGTGAGGTTCATCCATTACATTTTAAAGTAGGAAGGTACAAATTACATATTCAAATTACATATATGTGCTGGATTCAAATGTTTTCCTCCCTTCCTTTCTCAATTGTGCCCATCAGCAGCTATTCTAATGTTGCTGCCAATGGGTGTGACACATTCATTTCTTCTGTGGGGTACACTGGACTCCACAAGGATTCACATTGGGGTGTAGAGTAGGATCTTGATCTGAGGCACCAACAGGCTCAAAGCTTTTGACTGTTCCCAAGATGCTCAGCGCCCCCTGCTCTATAACCTCGCTTCCATGAACAGGGAGCTCAGTTTGTAGTTGGTGCCTTCAGTAGCAGGACACTTAACAGGGGGCTGCCTCAGGCAGCCTATACTTAGCTATTAATTTTGACAAGAAAAGAAGAACTTTTTTTATAAGAATGTACAAGGGCTGCAGCAGGCTAGGTCTAATAGACATCTTTACTGCAGCTCCATCACTCCCAGCGGCGCAGTATACTCCCGTGCCCTGGTTGCTGGGTCACTGCAGCGGAGGCTCCGGTTTCTTCCTAAGGTCAGTCACACACACACCGCCCTCCGGGATCACGAGGCCGCTGATGAAAGGGAGGTAAGGGGCTTCTGTGCCCACACTATACCGTGATCCAGCGTGGCAGTAGGGGGAGGGCCGTGTGCGCACTGGCGTGGACACTGATTACTGGGCAGCCGCTCCACTAGCCACCAGGGACAGTTAAGGAGCACAGCTCTGGGGGTTTTTCTCCTATATTAACCCCATTTTGTACTACCTGCAGTGCATTGTGATAGGTAATAGAGCCTGATTCAGGTTGGATTGCAATCACAATAAGCAATCCAACTGCAAAAATTGCTAAGAGCATACGCATGCGCCTGCATTTTCTGTGACTGTCAATCGGTGCGGGGGGGGGGGTCAGCAACACTCCATTTCAAAGTCGGAGATGGAGCGGTGCGGGGGCAGGGCTTCAACGGAGAAACAGGAGGCGTGGTCAGAGCGGCTGCATGACATCACATGCAGCCGTTGCGATCACAAAAATGGTGGCGGCTTCCTGCGCACACGTACAGTCTGCACCAACAGGAGGCTAACCCATTTTTTATGATCACGCTGTACTGCACTGAGACTGCAATTTCAGCGTGGTCAAGAAGGGAGGCGGCATGCTGGGTGGCCATGCCCTGTGATGGGTGGCCCCAGCATGCGAACCAAAGGATTGCAAATTCTGTTACTTAGCAGAATTTGCAATCCTTACTGAATTAGGCAATTGATTACAAAATTGTAAACAATATTTGAAGTTTTTCTTCAGGGACTAACACAAAAGATGCTTGGGGCTACTAACACATGGGTAAGCCACGTAAAGCTTCCCATGGGTCAGTGGCATCACAACGGGGTTGCGGCACACACCCGAGTGTCACCCGCCAAGTGGGGTGACACCAAAGTGCCGGCTCTTCTTCAGTGACAGAATATGGGTGTTTCACTGTGACATTACGTGCAACACCCAGTTTCTGTCACTGTGCAGGAGCCAGCACCACTCACACACTAGTCCCCGGGTACAGCCCCCAACCCCCGGGATACCCGCAGCAACAAAATGGTGATTCAGGCCACGCCCCTACCTATGAGACCATGCCTCCTTTTTACCATTGCGCTGCTTATCTGCGCGCACTGCATTACAATCTCCCTCGCCGCCTCTCTGGGTGTCACCAGTGATAGTGACACCTCTGCCATGCTTGTAGCAGCTGGTCCTAAGATCTACGCCTCCAGCCCTGAGTGTTTTCCCTTGTGACTTGTTGATCATCATAGCGAAGCAGATGCTTACAGAAAACTGCAGGGGCTTAGATTGAAAAGAAAAACATTGACGAACCCATCATTTCAGCGACAGGGTCTGCCACACGACTGACTGAAATGACTGGTTGGTTTGGGCCCCCACCAAAAAAGAATCAATCAATCTCTCCTTGCACAAACTGGCTCTACAGAGGCAAGATGTCCACCTCATCATCCTCCAATTCCTCACCCCTTTCACTGTGTACATCCCCCTCCTCACAGATTATTAATTCGTCCCCACTGGAATCCACCATCTCAGATCCCTGTGTACTTTCTGGAGGCAATTGCTGGTGAATGTCTCCACGGAGGAATTGATTATAATTAATTTTGATGATCATCATCTTCTCCACATTTTCTGGAAGTAACCTTGTACGCCGATTGCTGACAAGGTGAGCGGCCGCACTAAACACTCTTTCGGAGTACACACTGGAGGGAGGGCAACTTAGGTAGAATAAAGCCAGTTTGTGCAAGGGCCTCCAAATTGCCTCTTTTTCTCCACCATTCTTTCAAAGGTGACAGAATAATATGCAGTGACAGTAGACGACATGTCAGTAATCGTTGCCAGGTCCTTCAGTCTGGACCAGATGTCAGCACTCACTCCAGACTGCCCTGCATCACCGCCAGCGGGTGGGCTCGGAATTCTTAGCCTTTTCCTCGCACCCCCAGTTGCGGGAGAATGTGAAGGAGGAGCTGTTGACGGGTCACGTTCCGCTTGACTTGACAATTTTCTCACCATCAGGTCTATGAACCTCTGCAGACTTGTGTCTGCCGGAAAGAGAGATACAATGTAGGTTTTAAATCTAGGATCGAGCACGGCGGCCAAAATGTAGTGCTCTGATTTCAACAGATTGAATCCTGGTTAAGCAAATTAAGGGCTCCATCCACAAGTCCCACATGCCTAGTTGAATCGCTCTGTTTTAGCTCCTCCTTCAATGTCTCCAGCTTCTTCTGCAAAAGCCTGATGAGGGGAATGACCTGACTCAGGCTGGCAGTGTCTGAACTGACTTCACGTGTGGAAAGTTCAAAGGGTTGCAGAACCTTGCACAACGTTGAAATCATTCTCCACTGCGCTTGAGTCAGGTGCATTCCCCCTCCTTTGCCTATATCGTGGGCAGATGTATAGGCTTGAATGGCCTTTTGCTGCTCCTCCATCCTCTGAAGCATATAGAGGGTTGAATTCCACCTCGTTACCACCTCTTGCTTCAGATGATGGCAGGGCAGGTTCAGGAATGTTTGGTGGTGCTCCAGTCTTCGGCATGCGGTGGCTGAAGGCAGAAAGTGGCCCGCAATTCTTCGGGCCACCGACAGCATCTCTTGCACGCCCCTGTCGTTTTTTAAATAATTCTGCACCACCAAGTTCAATGTATGTGCAAAACATGGGACGTGCTGGAATTTGCCCAGATGTAATGCACGCACAATATTGGTGGCGTTGTCCGATGTCACAAATCCCCAGGAGAGTTCAATTGGGGTAAGCCATTCTGCGATGATGTTCCTCAGTTTCCGTAAGAGGTTGTCAGCTGTGTGCCTCTTATGGAAAGCGGTGATACAAAGCGTAGCCTGCCTAGGAACGAGTTGGCTATTGCGAGATGCTGCTACTGGTGCCGCCGCTGCTGTTCTTGCTGCGGGAGGCAATACATCTACCCAGTGGGCTGTCACAGTCATATAGTCCTGAGTCTGCCCTGCTCCACTTAACCACAGACAAGTGGACATTGGGTACAACTGCATTTTTTAGGACACTGATGACTCTTTTTCTGAGGTCTGTGTACATTTTCGGTATCGCCTGCCTAGAGAAATGGAACCTAGAGGGTATTTGGTACCGGGGACACAGTACCTCAATCAAGTCTCTAGTTGCCTCTAAATTAACGATGGATACCGGAACCACGTTTCTCACCACCCAGACCTGAGTTATCCGCTTTGCAGCAGGATGACTGCTGTGATATTTCATCTTCCTCGCAAAGGACTGTTGGACAGTCAATTGCTTACTGGAAGAAGTACAAGTGGTCTTCCGACTTCCCCTCTGGGATGACGATCGACTCCCAGCAGCAACAACAGCAGCGCCAGCAGCAGTAGGCGTTGCACTCAAGGATGCATCGGAGGAATCCCAGGCAGGAGAGGACTCGTCAGACTTGCCAGTGACATGGCCTGCAGGACTATTGGCTCTCCTGTCTAAGGAGGAAATTGACACTGAGGGAGTTGGTGGTGTGGTTTGCAGGAGCTTGGTTACAAGAGGAAGGGATTTAGTGGTTAGTGGACTGCTTCCACTGTCATCCAAAGTTTTTGAACTTGTCACTGACTTATGATGAATGCGCTGCAGGTGACGTATAAGGGAGGATGTTCCGAGGTGGTTAACGTCCTTATCCCTACTTATTACAGCTTGACAAAGGCAACACACGGCTTGACACCTGTTGTCCGCATTTGTGTACAGGATGCATACCTTCATGTCCCCATTTATCCACCTCATCAGGCGTAACTCAGATTTGCGGTACAGGACTGTCATTGCCAATTTCAGACGTTGCTGTTTGGTCTCTCCATGGCCCTGAGAATTTTCACCAAGGTAATGGCGGAAATGATGGTGCTCCTGTGCAAGCAAGGTGTCACAATTATCCCGTACTTGGGCGATCTCATAAAAGCGAGATCAAGAGAGCAGTTGCTGAACAGCATATCACTTTCACTGAAAGTGTTACAGCAACACGGCTGGATTCTCAATATCCCGAAGTCGCAATTGATTCCTACTACTCGTCTGTCTTTCTTGGGCATGATTCTGGACACAGACCAGAAGAGGGTTTATCTCCTGATAGAAAAGGCCCAGGAACTCATGACTCTTGTCAGGAACCTATTGAAACCAAAACAGGTGTCAGTGCATCACTGCACTCGAGTCCTGGGAAAGATGGTGGCATCATACGAGGCCATTCCATTCGGCAGGTTCCATGCGAGGACTTTCCAATGGGACCTACTGGACAAGTGGTCCGGGTCACATTTACAGATGCATTGGTTGATCACCCTGTCCCCCAGGGTCAGGGTATCACTCTTGTGGTGGCTGCAGAGTGCTCACCTTCTCGAGGGACGCAGATTCAGCATTCAGGGCTGGATCCTGGTGACCACAGACGCAAGCCTCCAAGGTTGGGGAGCAGTCACACAGGGAAGAAATTTCCAAGGTCTTTGGTCAAGTCAAGAGACTTGTCTTCACATCAACATCCTGGAACTAAGGGCCATATACAATGCCCTACGTCAAGCGAAGACCTTACTTTGCGACCAACCGGTTCTGATCCAGTCAGACAACGTCACCGCAGTGGCTCATGTAAACCGCCAAGGCGGCACAAGAAGCAGAGTGGCGATGGCACAAGCCACCAGAATTCTTCGCTGGGTGGAGAATCACGCAAGCGCACTATCAGCAGTGTTCATTCCGGGAGTGGACAACTGGGAAGCAGACATCCTCAGCAGACACGACCTACATCCGGGAGAGTGGGGACTTCATCAGGAAGTCTTTGCACAGATTACAAGTCGGTGGGAACTGCCACAGATAGACATGATGCCGTCCCGGCTCAACAAAAAGCTACAGAGGTATTGCGCAAGGTCAGGAGACCCTCAGGCAGTAGCTGTAGACGCCCTAGTGACACCGTGGGTGTTCCGGTCGGTCTATGTATTTCCTCCTCTTCCTCTCATACCCAAGGTGTTGAGGATAATAAGACAAAGAGGAGTGAGAACAATCCTCATTGTTCCAGATTGGCCACGGAGGACCTGGTATCCGGATCTGCAGGAAATGCTCACAGAAGATCTGTGGCCTCTCCCTCTATGACAGGACCTGTTGCATCAGGGGCCCTGTCTGTTCCAAGACTTACCGCAGCTGCGTTTGACGGCATGGCGGTTGAATGCCGGATCCTAGCATTCCGGTTGAGGTCATCCCTACGCTGATAAAGGCTAGGAAGGATGTAACGTTAAAACATTACACCGTATATGGCGAAATTATGTTTCTTGGTGTGAGGCCAGGAATGCTCCTACGAAAGAATTCCATCTGGGCCGTTTCCTTCACTTCCTACAAACTGGAGTGAATTTGGGCCTAAAATTAGGCTCTATTAAGGTCCAGATTTCGGCCTTATCCATTTTCTTTCAAAAAGAATTGGCTTCTCTTCCAGAAGTTCAGACTTTTGTAAAAGGAGTGCTGCATATTCAGCCTCCTTTTGTGCCTCCGGTGGCACCTTGGGACCTTAACGTGGTGTTAAGTTTTCTAAAATTACACTGGTTTGAACCACTTAAAACAGTAGAGTTAAAATATCTCACATGGAAGGTGGTCATGTTATTAGCCTTGGCTTCGGCTAGGCGAGTGTCGGAATTAGCGGCTTTGTCACATAAAAGCCCATATTTGGTATTTCATGTGGATAGAGCGGAATTGCAGACCCGTCCTCAATTCCTACCAAAAGTGGTCTCATCTTTTCATATGAACCAACCTATTGTGGTGCCTGTGGCTATGCGTGACTTGGAGGATTCCGAGTTACTTGATGTGGTTAGGGCTTTGAAAATTTACGTGGCCAGGACGGCTAGAGTCAGGAAAACTGAAGCGCTGTTTGTCCTGTATGCAACCAACAAGATTGGTGCCCCTGCTTCAAAGCAGGCTATTGCTCGCCGGATTTGTAACACGATTCAGCAAGCGCATTCTATGGCTGGATTGCAGTTACTGAAATCGGTCAAGGCCCATTCCACGAGGAAAGTGGGCTCTTCTTGGGCGGCTGCCCGAGGGGTCTCGGCACTACAGCTGTGTCAAGCTGCTACTTGGTCGGGTTCACACACCTTTGCAAAATACTATAAGTTTGATACCCTGGCTGAGGAGGAACTCATGTTTGCTCAATCGGTGCTGCAGAGTCATCCGCACTCTCCCGCCCGTTTTGGAGCATTGGTATAATCCCCATGGTCCTTACGGAGTCCCCAGCATCCTCTAGGACGTTAGAGAAAATAAGATTTTAAACCTACTGGTAAATCTTTTTCTCGTAGTCCGTAGAGGATGCTGGGCGCCCGTCCCAAGTGCGGACTACTTCTGCAATACTTGTATATAGTTATTGCTTCAATAAGGGTTATGTTATAGTTGCATCGGTCCTGCACTGATGCTATGTTGTTTTTTCATACTGATAACTGGGTAGTTTATCACAAGTTATACGGTGTGATTGGTGTGGCTGGTATGAATCTTGCCCTGGATTAACAAAATCCTTTCCTCATACTGTCCGTCTCCTCTGGGCACAGTTTCTCTAACTGTGGCATAGAGGGAGGAGCCAGTGCACACCCAGAACTAAAGTCTTTCTTAAAGTGCCCATGTCTCCTGTGGAGCCCGTCTATCCCCATGGTCCTTACGGAGTCCCCAGCATCCTCTACGGACTACGAGAAAAAGATTTACCGGTAGGTTTAAAATCTTATTTTCTACTTTATTCTTTTCTATCCTAGTTTATTACGACCAACTCTCATCCAAGGAGTTTGATATTCTACTACCTGCATGCAATTTAAATTGCTTAAATTGTTTATATGGTTGATTTGTCCTTCACAATCCATAATCTGCAACTTGGATGTACTTGTGTCATTGAAAATCTTATAATAAAAATGTATATACAGATACTCAACCTGTATATTGAAAAAAAAAAAAGTTATAAGACATATGCATTCAATATTTGAAGAAACAAAATAAAATAAAGCTATCTATTGGGTTTCACTAACAAGCACATTGGAAGACTTGACTACTGTTAAAAGACATGCATTACATGGTATAGAGCCACAAACCACAATGTAGTAAAATAAAAACAAACTTACATGTGTATCAAACCTATGTGAGGCTTACATTGATAGTGCAAGATCAACACTCTATCAACTGTGCAAACTAGACTGCACATAAATGCCATAAAATTTATCTGAGATTTTAGTAAATAAGGCCCGTTGCTGTCCGGGTCACGCAGCCGTCACGGCCCGCCCCCATACGGTCCGGTCATGTCTGCGTTGTCCTGACTGTGCCCCCAAAATGGCGGCACAACGCCGCTGGCCCGACTCCTCCTGCCCAGTGACCGCCTCTGCCTGTCAATCAGGCAGAGGCGCTCACTGGGCAGAGATGCTGATCGCATCTCTGGCATGTGCCGGTGCACTGAGGCACCAGCACACACGCACTTCAGACCTGATCTCCTGTTGTGTGAATATGCACAGCAGGGATCAGGTCTGAATTAGGCCCTATATACAGCTGTCAGTAAGGCAGGGATGTGCTGCTGCCAGTGAGGCAGGGATGTGCTGCTGGTAGTGAAGCAGTGATGTGCTGCTGTCAGCGAAGCAGTGCTGTGCTGCTGTCAGCGAGACAGGGATGTGCTGCTGTCAGCGAGGCAGGGATGTGCTGCTGTCAGCGAAGCAGGGATGTGCTGCTGTCAGCGAAGCAGGGATGTGCTGCTGTCAGCGAAGCAGGGATGTGCTGCTGTCAGCGAGGCAGGGATGTGCTGCTGTCAGCGAGGCAGGGATGTGCTGCTGTCAGCGAGGCAGGGATGTGCTGCTATAAGTGAGGTAGGGATGTGCTGCTGTCATTGAAGCAGGAATGTGCTGCTGCAGTGAGGCAGAGATATGCAGCCCACTATCTCCCTATCACCCCTGCCTGAGTCACACACTTTCCCTGTCACCCCTGCCTCAGTTACCCACTATCTCCCAGTCACCGCTGCCTCAGTCAACCACTATATCTGCGATCCCTGCCTCAGTCACCCACTATACCAGTCACCCCTGCTTTAGTCACCCACTGTCACCCTATCACCCCTGCTTCAGTCACCCACTATCCCTGTCAACCCTGCCTCAGTCACCCACTATCTCCCAGTCACCCCTGCCTCAGTCAGCCACTATCCCTGTCACCCCTGCCTCAGTCTCTTACTGTCCCTGTCACCCCTGCCACAGTCATCCACTATCTCCCTATCACCCCTGCCTTAGTCATTTATTATACCTGTCACCCACTTTCTTCCCATACTTACCCAACCCCTTCCTATCACCCCTCCCTCAGTAACCCACTATCTCCCTGTCACCCACTATCTCCCAGTCACCCCGGCCTCAGTCACCCACTATCTCCCACTCATACATGCTTCAGTCACCCACTATCTCCCAGTCATCCCTGCCTCAGTCACCTACTGACACCAGTGCAGACATTTCTGCTGCGGCCTCTCCACTCTCCAGCGTGAACGTCCTGACGACTGAGGAAATCCGCTTCCTAGTTGAGGACTCCGGGAATGAACACTGCCGATATTGCTGTCAGATGACTTTCTACCCAACGGAGGATTTTTGATACTTCCAGCTTTGCCATGCAGTTTCGAGTGCCGCCTTGATGATTTGTGTACACTACCGTGGTGGCGTTGTCAGATTGTACTTGAACAGGCTTGTTCTGTACTAGAGGCAGGGCCAGTGTCAATTAATTGAACACTGCCTGCAATTCCAGAATGTATATCAGGAGGAGAGATTCCTCCCTGGTCCACCGACCCTGTAGAAAGTGTTGCTCCAACACCATGGCCCAGCCCAAAAGACTGGCATCCATTGTCAGGAGGACACAGTTGGAGATCCAGAAGGGATGGCCCCTGCTCAACTGTTGGTCCTGTAGCCACCAGCTCAGTGTCAGACGAACCTCCGGAGTCAAGGAGATCATTTGAGACATCATCCGATGAGGCAGGCCGTCCCACTTGGAGAGGATTAACCTCTGCAGAGGGCGGTAATGAAATTGAGCGTACTCTACCATATCGAAAGCCGACACCATGAGGTCTAGTACTTGCATCGCCGTGTGTATCAACACTCTTGGGCGAGAGAGGACGATACTGTCCTGAATTTTCAGGACTTTCTCTGGAGACAGAAACAATTGTTGGCTGTGTGTGTCCAGCAGTGCCCCTAGGTGCACAATGTTCCGAGCAGGGACCAGCGAGGACTTTTTTCAGTTGATGAGCCACCCGTGGACTTTTAGGAATTGGACCGCCAGTTCCAGATAACTGTGGAGAACCTCTTGGGAGTTCACCAGGATCAGCAAGTCGTCCAGATTTGGCAGGATCCTGATTCTCTGATGGTGAAGGGTCGTCATCACGGCCATGACCTTGGTGAATATCCGAGGTGCCGTGGCCAAACCAGAAGGCAGGACTTGAAATCCAAAAACAAACCAGGCACAACACTGCTTAGCTTCCATCATCAGATGAGATTAGACCAGTGGCGTAACTACTGCCCCCGCAGTCCTCGCGGTGGCTTGGGGGCGAGGGGCTGCGGGGGCGCCACTGATTTACAGCAGACTGACATGCGGACGAGCGTCCGCATGTCAGTCTGCAGTCTCCTTCCCTCCGCCGCTTTTTGGAGGGACACGGAGGGCACACAGCGCGCCTCCCTGTGTCCCTCCTGCTGCATCATCTCCGGCGGCCGCGGGTCTAATAGGGGGAAGTGCCGTCCGTGAGCTCTAATTGGCTCACGAACCGGCACTTCCCCCTATTAGACCCGCGGCCGCCGGAGATGATGCAGCAGGAGGGACACAGGAGAGACGAGCTGTGCCCTCCGTGTCCCTCCAAAAAGCGACGGCGGGGGGGGTAAATATCTGGCACTGGGGGCATATATGGCACGGGGGGGGGAGGAATATCTGGCACTGGGGCATCTCTGGCACTGGGGGGAATATCTGGCACTGGGGGCATATCTGGCACTGGGGGGGATATCTGGCACTGGGGCATATATGGCACTGGGGGGGAATATCTGGCACTGGGGGCATATATGGTACTGGGGGGGGGTATCTGGCACTGGGGGCATATATGGCACGGGGGGCATATATGGCACTGGGGGGAATATCTGGCACTGGGGGCATATATGGCACTGGGGGGGAATATCTGGCACTGGGGGCATATGTGTACCTGGCACATGGGGACGACGACTATATTTGGCACTGGGGCATGTAAGTACCTGGCACCGTGGGGGAATATCTGGCACTGGGGACATATGTAGCACTGGGAGCACAGCCCTAGCAACAAGGACTACCTCCTAGCAACGAGCATGACACCCAGTGCATGAAACATCTGGCAACGAGCATGACACCCAGTGCATGAAACACCTGGCAACGAGCATGACACCCAGTGCATGAAACCCCGGGCAACGAGCATGACACCCTGAGCATGAAAACCCCTGGCACCGTGCATGGAACCAAGAGCATGAAACCCCTGGCAACGAGCATGACACCCAGTGCATGAAACCCCTGACAACGAGCAGGTAATTGAAAAGTAATTAGAAGCCTTACTGTAGGACTTAATGTGTAATGTGCATTACGGTGTGTGGCATAATGTATCACGGACATTGCGGTGTGTGTCATAATGTGTCGCAGGCATTACGGTGTATGGTATACTATATCGCAGGCATTGTGATATGTGGTATAATGTCTCAGGGTCATTGCAGTGTGTGGCATAATGTATCACGGACATTGCGGTGTGTGTCATAATGTGTCAGGCATTACGGTGTGTGGTATACTATATCACGGGCATTGTGGTATGTGGTATAATGTCTCAGGGTCATTGCAGTGTGGCATAATACATAACGGGCATTGCGATGTGTGGCATAGGGTATAACGGGCAGGGCATTGCCCACGCACTCACACGTACAAGCAATGCATTTCACGCCTACCTCCAGCCTCAGTTACAGGCTGCTGCCGCCTACCCCCCTCCCTGCATCAGCTGCAAAGGCAGCAAAATATTTTGACCAAAGTCTAAAGGCCCGTACACATTAAACGATGTCGCTCTGTGAGCTACATCGTCTAATGTTTCCCCTCCCGGGCCGGCCGGCGGCCGACTGTACACACTGAGCGATATGACCGCTCATATCGCTCAGTGACGTCACGCCCCCGCCAGCCCTGCATGAAGGTCGTGGACGACAGTCCACATCCTTCCTGCATGCCCTACCGACAGCGAAGATTGTTGGCGACCCGCGGGGCCGCGCATCGTTTGTCGCTGGCTGCATACACACTTAACGATAAAATGAGCGACGTCGCTCATTAAATCGTTAAGTGTGTACGGACCTTAAACAATTTGGTTTGGTTAATAAAATAATTTTGCACAGAACAGTGATGTTATACGAACATTTTCATTAAACATTTAAAAAATCAAATGTTTATTCTTACAGTGAAATTTTACATTTCTGAATAAAAAAAATAAATTTAAAAAAAGCGATGAAATTCCATAGACAAAAAACCTTACGGTTTCACATGTCCCATTAAGGCTTCTTAGACATGATCGAAATTTCAGAAACCTGTTGTAACTCTTCCACTCAAACTCCAAAAAGCAATGAAATTCCGATCATTGAGGCTGACGCCTTAATGGACGTGTTCCTTGCGTAATACAGATATGGTATGCCATCACAGCCTGTGGGTAAGTGCAGATTCGGTCTGAATTACCCCCTGTGTTTCTCTGTCCCCCCCATTAGTGCTGCTTAGTGTTCCCTCTATCCACACACTTCTGTTCCCCCATCCACACCGCTCTCCTCCCTCCAATCAACAACACTCTTACCTCATCTGAGCAGCTTTGTCTTCCGCTCAGACCTTCAGTTGCATAGACTGCATGTGTGTATTCCAATGAGCACACAAATCTGTGAATTAGCAGCTCCACCATTGTGTGAGTGACAGCAATCTCACTCTGTGAGAGTGCTGAATCTGCACTTACCCACAGGCTGTGATGGCATACCATATCTGTATTGCGCAAGGAACACGTCCATTAAGGCGTCAGCCTTAATGATCGGAATTTCATTGCTTTTTGGAGTTTGAGTGGAAGAGTTACAACAGGTTTCTGAAATTTCGATCATGTCTAAGAAGCCTTAATGGGACATGTGAAACCGTAAGGTTTTTTGTCTATGGAATATATATATATATCACAAACATATATGATTCATACATATATCACACACACATACATGATACATACATGAGAAAGACCTGGGATGGTGATGAGGCCAGGGCCCCCTGCTGATGTTGCGTTGAGGAAGGCAGTGTTCCAGGGCGGATGCCAGTCGGGGAGAGCGCCGCGCAGCCCGGGAAAAATACTGCTGAGGAGCTACATCTGGAAGAGCCCCTGGGAGGGAGAGTGCCACATGCCCCATCCTGCGCGGCAGACTCTGCAGGCCTGCACATGGGAAGGGAGGTCTCTGGCCACACATACTCACCCTTCTGCTGAAGCCCCGCTGCTGTCCCCATCAGCGATCTCCAGCGGGGAGCGGGGCCAGGATGAACCTCAACCTGTGAGAACTATCTTCATGATCAAGAGATCTCATATGCAAGATAAGTATGTTTTGGGATAGGGCTGGGGAGGGCGGCTGCTCGGGCACACCCCCGTCAAGTTAAGGAGATTTAACTGAGGAAGCACAAGGGAACTCTCGTCAGGGGACAACAACTGCAGGGAGACCACATCTTTTCAGATGAACATGGGAGGGCGGAAGGCTGCCTAATACTGAAGCACCCTCAGACATTAAACCATATGCAACAACTATTGCAAGCAATCCTGGGGGAAGGTCTGCAGCAGACGGATTTGCATACGGTGATGTCATCCAAGCAGTGGGCCAAAGTTGGCTGGAACCCTCATCTGTATATGAAAAGAGAAAAGGGGCATGCAGGGCATGGCGGCCTTTTGCGGCGCTTGGATAACCCCAAGTTTGCATTAAACACCCCCACCCTCCTTCGGTGTGGGGCTCATGTTGGCCATGCCCAAGCCCCTGAAGCATTCAAGCTGATTTCTTGCAGCAGCTGGGCACTGTAACAGCTTCAGAGCTGCTCTACAAGACAAGTAAAAGGGTGTGGGCCCTGCAGCACCACCTGTAGTTTGCATACACACATATATAGGACAGCATCTCTTATATGCCCCAGGGTCAATAAAATAGTATCCTTGTCTAGGCTATCCATCCCCTCAGATAAGGTATTTGTCCATGCCGCTACAGCACTACACACCCAGGCCGACGCAATTGCCGGTCTGAGTAAGGTACCTGAATGTGTATAAATGGACTTCAGGGTAATCTCCTGTTTGCGGTCAGCACACTCTTTGAGGGTAGCCGTATCCTGGGACGGGAGGGCTACCTTCTTGGATAAGCGTGTTAATGCTTTGTCCACCCTAGGGGAGGATTCCCATCGTAACCTATCCGTTGATGGGAAAGGATACGCCATAAGAATCCTTTTGGAAATCTGCAGTCTTTTATCTGGAGATTCCCAAGCTTTTTCACATAACTCGTTCAGCTCGTGTGAGGGGGGAAAGGTTACCTCAGGCTTCTTACCCTTGTACATATGTACCCTCTTGTCAGCGACAGGGGGTTCCTCTGTGATGTGCAAAACATCTTTTATTGCCATAATCATAAATCGAATGGATTTTGCCAATTTTGGCTGTAACTTTGCATCATCGTAATCGACACTGGAGTCAGAATCCGTGTCGGTATCTGTGTCAACAATCTGGGATAGTGGGCGCTTATGAGACCCTGACAGTCCCTGCAACATAGGATCAGGCATGGGTTTAAACCCTGACTGTCCCAAAGCTTCTGCCTTGTCTAATCTTTTGTGCAATGAGTTTACACTAGCATTTAAAACATTCCACATATCCATCCAATCAGCTGTCGGCGGAGACACCACATTCATTTGCTCCCGCTCCTCTCTAATATAGCCTTCTTCCTCAGACATGTCGACACACGTGTACCGACACACTACACACACAGGGAATGCTTTTTCTGAAGACAGTTTCCCCACAAGGCCCTTTGGAGAGACAAAGAGAGAGTATGCCAGCACACCCCCCAGCGCTATATAACCCAGGAATAAAACAGTAACTTAATGTTTGCCCAGTAGTGCTGCTGTATGTAATTTGCGAATTATGTGCCCCCCCCCTCTTTTCAACCCTCTTGTCTAACGTGGTATAAGCAGGGTAGAGTCCGGGGAGCTTCCTCTCAGCGGTGCTGTGGAGAAAAAATGGCGCTGGTGAGCGCTGAGGGAGAAGCCCCGCCCCCTCGGAGGCGGGCTTCTGTCCCGCTTAAACTGTAAAATTGGTGGGGGCTTATACATATATAAAGTGCCCAGCTGTATATATGTTATATTTTTGCGAAAGAGGTTTATATTGCTGCCCAGGGCGCCCCCCCTGCGCCCTGCACCCTTACAGTGACCGGAGTATGTGAGGTGTATGGGAGCAAAGGCGCACAGCTGCAGTGCTGTGCGTTACCTCAGTGAAGATCATGAAGTATTCTGCCGCCTCTGAAGTCTTCTTTTCTTCTCATACTCACCCGGCTTCTATCTTCCGGCTCTGCGAGGGGGACGGCGGCGCGGCTCTGGGACGGACGGCGAGGGTGAGATCCTGCGTACCAATCCCACTGGAGCTAATGGTGTCCAGTAGCCTAAGAAGCAGGACCTTGCAACTCAGAGAGTAGGGCTGCTTCTCTCCCCTCAGTCCCTCGATGAGGGAGTCTGTTGCCAGCAGTGCTCCCTGAAAATTAAAAACCTAACAAAATACTTTCTCTCAGAAAGCTCAGGAGAGCTCCTGAAAAGCACCCAGTCTCCACTGGGTACAGTATCAAACTGAGGTCTGGAGGAGGGGCATAGAGGGAGGAGCCAGTGCACACCCAGAACTAAAGTCTTTCTTAAAGTGCCCATGTCTCCTGCGGAGCCCGTCTATCCCCATGGTCCTTACGGAGTCCCCAGCATCCTCTAGGACGTTAGAGAAAATAGGATTTTAATACCTACCGGTAAATCCTTTTCTCTTAGTCCGTAGAGGATGCTGGGCACCCGTCCCAGTGCGCACTGTGTCTGCAGTTATTAAATGGCCCTTAACTCCAGAACATTTATGTGGAGATGAAAACATCCAAGGAAGACTTGACCATCTTCCTTGGATGTTTTCCCCCTGTGTGACTGCTCTCCAGCCTCGGAGGGTTGCATCCGTGGTCCCTAGGATCCCCTCCTGGATCCCGAACCATCGCCCCTCTAGGTGGTGAGAACTGTGCAGCCACCAATGGAGTGAGATTCTGATCTTGGAAGACAGGATTATCCTCCGGTGCATGTGTAGGTGGGATCCGGACCACTTGTCCAACAGGTCCCACTGGAACACTCTGGCATGGAACCTGCCAAACTGAATGGCCTCGTAGGCCGCAACCATCTTCCCCAGCAACTGAATGCATTGATGGATTAACACTCTTGCTGGTTTCAGAATTTGTTTGACCAGACTCTGGATCTCCAGAGCCTTTCCACTAGAAGAAAACCTCTTCTGTGTCCAGTATCACTCCCAAAAACAACAACCGCGTCATTGGGACCAACTGCGATTTTGGCAAGTTTAGGAGCCAACCATGTTGTTGAAGAGCTGTCAGGGAGAGTAGATGTTTTGCACCAACTGGTCCCTGGATCTCGCCTTTATCAGGAGATCATCCAAGTACGGGATAATTGTGACTCCTTGCTTGCGAAGGAGGACCATCATTTCCGCCATCACCCTGGTGAAAATCCTCGGAGCCGTGGACAGACCAAACGGCAACGTCTGAAATTGGTAATGACAATCCTGAATTGCAAACCTCAGGTAGCTTGATGCAGTGGCTAAATGGGAACATATAAGTAGGCATCCTTTATGTCTACCAAAACCATGAAATCTCCTTTATCCCCCGGACTGGAGATCACTACCCTGAGAGATTCCATCTTGAAATTGAATTTCTTTAGGTAGAAATTAAGGGATTTCAGATTTAAGATTGGTCTGACTGAGCCGTCCGGCTTCGGGACCACGAAGAGGCTTGAATAAAAACCTTCTCCCTGCTGACTAAGGCTGATTTGAACAATCGGTGAGGGGGAACGTCTTGAAACCCCAGTTTGTACCCTTGGGACACTATTTGTAAAACCCACGAGTCCAGGTCCGAATGAATCCAGAACTGACTGAAGAGTTTTAGACGTGCCCCCCACTGGTGCGGGCTCCTGCAAGAGAGCCCCAGCGTCATGCAGTGGATTTGGCAGAAGCAGAGGACGATCTCTGCTCCTGCGATCTTGAAGAGGCTACAGACCTCTTCCCTCTTTTCCTTCCTCTACCTGCAAAGAAAGGGGAATCTTAACTTCTTGCATATCTATCTATTGGGCCGAAATGACTGCGTCAGATAATGATGCGTCTTCATCCGTTGAGAGGGAACATAGGGCAAGAAGGACGACTTACCTGCGGGAGCTGCCGAGATCAAATTAACTAGGCCGTCGCCAAACAAGGCTTCACCTTCATAGGGAAGAGACTCCCTTTCTTCTTGGAGTCAGCATCAGCATTCCCTTGGTGAATCCACAATGCCCTCCTATCCGAGACTGCCATGAAATTGGCCCGTGAGCACTTGTGCCCGGTGTAGGATTTTTAAATATGTGTAGTTTACTGTATGCAAGGGTTTAAAACCTTTTAGGAACTGAGATCTAAGGTGTATTACATGTAGTTTAAAAAAAACAAAAAAGGTTTATTTTAAGGCAGTAGTTTCCAAACTGGGGTTCTTGCACTGGTAGCATAGTTTGGTGGTCCAGGACCAATTAAAATTATTTATACTTTAATAAATTGGCAAAACCATTCCCTCACAACATAACTGAACCTGAGGATGACATGCTATAAACACAATTTACTTAATTTTATATTTTTTTCTGAATTTCTCAATAAAAAAAACTTTGGCCTAGGGGTGTCGTGAAACAAATTTTGATACTCTATGGCAGGGGTGTCAAACCCATGGGCCGCATGCCGCCCCCAATGCATCCTTTTGTGGCCCACAGGCCGAGGTCCGACAGGGGTCCTTTTGTGGCCCGATCACCTTGCTTAGAGCGAGGGCAGGAGAGTGCAGCCAGAGTCTTTGCTTTCTATGTGCGGCACCATCTTCCCGAAGAGATCACCGGGAAGATAGTGCCCCTTCCACTGGCTACAGCACAGGTATACTGGGGTGGGGTAGCAAACTGGGGGCCCCAATGGGCCCCTCCTGCAGTCCCTCTACCAAAACACGTCTTTTGGTGGTTTTGCGGTGTTGTTATAACTACATGGTGACGATACTGTAGCACAGAGATTTTCAACCATTTACAACTCACGTCACACAGAACAAGATTTAAATATTGACAAGGCACACTGAAATATAATGGTGATGCATGGTGCAGTATCGTGTCCTAGGATGTCATGTCGCAGCTTCTCCATAGGTAACGCCTGAACAGGCCCGGTGACAGGGGGGACAAAGGGGACACTTGTTCAGGGCTCCAAGTATTAAGAACAGAAATAATGGGGCCACAGTGCCAATATTGCTTTTTAAAGTGTATCCACCAACTGCTCAATTTAAGCAGGAAAACAATTAACAGGCCAACTAAACCCTCCCCCCTCCTTTTACCCCATCACTTTGTCCAGTCCCTGTGGTCCATACTGTATTGCCATTATTATGCATTTTGCTCTGCTGGCCCTTTTCTGAATGTCCCTGCCACCGCCACCGAAGAGCTGGATAGCCCAGTATGAAAACCACCTGCCGGCCTCACTGACGGTCCGAGTCAAAGGCTCCATTTTTTTTAAAGATCCCTCTGCCAAGTTAAGGGGGGGGTAAGGGGGCCCCAGAGATATCAGTGTACTGGGCCCCGAGATTTCTGTTGCTAGCCCTGACCCTCAGGGGCGTATCTACCCCTTGGCCAGGATGGCACTTGCCAGGGGCACCATCCAGCTGTGCCAACCGTGGCTAAGGGATAGAGTTCTGCAGTCTCGAAAGGGCGCTATGGCAATCAGCGTGGGACTGACCAATTAGACGGTGAGGGAAGGATACTGAAATTGTCCCAACCCTGTTACAGTTTGAAACGCCCCTCAACTGCTGTCCACTGCTTCACTCCTAGCTCTGCCCCTTTGAAATTATTAATCCCTACCCCCCGGTAGGCGGAGTTCTCCAGGCCCATACTCAGGAGTCACCACTGCTGTACATTATGTGCCGGTTGTAGAGGCAGAGCGGCGAACATCAGAGAACGCCACAAATTACACAGTGGGCAAGGAGATGGCTGGAGACAGCTGCACAGCCATGCCTTGCAAGTTCGAGAGAGCTGTTGAATTTCAGCACTTCAAGTCAGAGCCTGCCCCCTGCTGCCCAAGCAGTCCGTGACAGTTAGTGTCGAGGAGGGGGGGATTTGTGCATGTGTGCTATCAGTGTGTGTGTGGGGGGGTGGGGGGGTGGAGGATGTGTGTGACTGTGAGGGAGCTGTCAGTGTCAGTGGGGAGAGGAGCAGGAGGGAGTTGTTAGTGTGTGGAAGTGATGAGAGTTGTCAGTACTGGGGAAATGTGTGTGTGTGTGTACTAGATTTAGGAGTGTGTGTTTGTGAGAGGTTTCAGTTGGGGAATTAGAGTTCATACAGTAATTAAATGTTTTCATATTGAGAACTACATCTCCCAGCATATACAGTGTGCTGGGGATGCTAACAAGCTTTATTTAAAAGTTTAAAAAACATTGCTTTTATGACTGCAATGGTTAAAAAGGGAGAGCTATAAATCAATTTATCAGTGAATGATCGCAGTTTGAGCTGTTACATTTTACTGAACCACCTATCCCTCCACACTCACTACCTGTCCTCAGGATACATTTACCATCCCGGCAGACGGTATACCGGCGGTCATTTGACCGATGTTGGAATCCTGACACCACTTGGGAGACTGGTGCCGGCACACAGACAGCCAACATCCCGAAGGCGAGTATTGGAGGGAGGGTTAGGACCGGGGGAGCGGGTGTTAGGGAAGGCACTAGGAGGGGGGGGGGGGTTAGTCCAGTATCCTGGGACGGGAGGGCTACCTTCTTGGATAAGCGTGTTAATGCTTTGTCCACCCTAGGGGAGGATTCCCATCGTAACCTATCCGTTGATGGGAAAGGATACGCCATAAGAATCCTTTTGGAAATCTGCAGTCTTTTATCTGGAGATTCCCAAGCTTTTTCACATAACTCGTTCAGCTCGTGTGAGGGGGGAAAGGTTACCTCAGGCTTCTTTCCCTTGTACATATGTACCCTCTTGTCAGCGACAGGGGGTTCCTCTGTGATGTGCAAAACATCTTTTATTGCCATAATCATAAATCGAATGGATTTTGCCAATTTTGGCTGTAACTTTGCATCATCGTAATCGACACTGGAGTCAGAATCCGTGTCGGTATCTGTGTCAACAATCTGGGATAGTGGGCGCTTATGAGACCCTGACAGTCCCTGCAACATAGGATCAGGCATGGGTTGAAACCCTGACTGTCCCAAAGCTTCTGCCTTGTCTAATCTTTTGTGCAATGAGTTTACACTAGCATTTAAAACATTCCACATATCCATCCAATCAGCTGTCGGCGGAGACACCACATTCATTTGCTCCCGCTCCTCTCTAATATAGCCTTCTTCCTCAGACATGTCGACACACGTGTACCGACACACTACACACACAGGGAATGCTTTTTCTGAAGACAGTTTCCCCACAAGGCCCTTTGGAGAGACAGAGAGAGAGTATGCCAGCACACCCCCCAGCGCTATATAACCCAGGAATAAAACAGTAACTTAATGTTTGCCCAGTAGTGCTGCTGTATGTAATTTGCGAATTATGTGCCCCCCCACCCCTCTTTTCAACCCTCTTGTCTAACGTGGTATAAGCAGGGTAGAGTCCGGGGAGCTTCCTCTCAGCGGTGCTGTGGAGAAAAAATGGCGCTGGTGAGTGCTGAGGGAGAAGCCCCGCCCCCTCGGAGGCGGGCTTCTGTCCCGCTTAAACTGTAAAATTGGTGGGGGCTTATACATATATAAAGTGCCCAGCTGTATATATGTTATATTTTTGCGAAAGAGGTTTATATTGCTGCCCAGGGCGCCCCCCCTGCGCCCTGCACCCTTACAGTGACCGGAGTATGTGAGGTGTATGGGAGCAAAGGCGCACAGCTGCAGTGCTGTGCGTTACCTCAGTGAAGATCATGAAGTCTTCTGCCGCCTCTGAAGTCTTCTTTTCTTCTCATACTCACCCGGCTTCTATCTTCCGGCTCTGCGAGGGGGACGGCGGCGCGGCTCTGGGACGGACGGCGAGGGTGAGATCCTGCGTACCAATCCCACTGGAGCTAATGGTGTCCAGTAGCCTAAGAAGCAGGACCTTGCAACTCAGAGAGTAGGGCTGCTTCTCTCCCCTCAGTCCCTCGATGAGGGAGTCTGTTGCCAGCAGTGCTCCCTGAAAATTAAAAACCTAACAAAATACTTTCTGTCAGAAAGCTCAGGAGAGCTCCTGAAAAGCACCCAGTCTCCACTGGGTACAGTATCAAACTGAGTTCTGGAGGAGGGGCATAGAGGGAGGAGCCAGTGCACACCCAGAACTAAAGTCTTTCTTAAAGTGCCCATGTCTCCTGCGGAGCCCGTCTATCCCCATGGTCCTTACGGAGTCCACAGCATCCTCTAGGACGTTAGAGAAAATAGGATTTTAATACCTACCGGTAAATCCTTTTCTCTTAGTCCGTAGAGGATGCTGGGCACCCGTCCCAGTGCGTACTGTGTCTGCAGTTATTAAATGGCCCTTAACTCCAGAACAATTATGTGGAGATGAAAACATCCAAGGAAGACTTGACCATCTTCCTTGGATGTTTTCCCCCTGTGTGACTGCTCTCCAGCCTCGGAGGGTTGCATCCGTGGTCCCTAGGATCCCGTCCTGGATCCCGAACCATCGCCCCTCTAGCTGGTGAGAACTGTGCAGCCAGCAATGGAGTGAGATTCTGGTCTTGGAAGACAGGATTATCCTCCGGTGCATGTGTAGGTGGGATCCGGACCACTTGTCCAACAGGTCCCACTGGAACACTCTGGCATGGAACCTGCCAAACTGAATGGCCTCGTAGGCCGCAACCATCTTCCCCAGCAACTGAATGCATTGATGGATTAACACTCTTGCTGGTTTCAGAATTTGTTTGACCAGACTCTGGATCTTCAGAGCCTTTCCACTAGAAGAAAACCTCTTCTGTGTCCAGTATCACTCCCAAAAACAACAACCGCGTCATTGGGACCAACTGCGATTTTGGCAAGTTTAGGAGTCAACCATGTTGTTGAAGAACTGTCAGGGAGAGTAGATGTTTTGCACCAACTGGTCCCTGGATCTCGCCTTTATCAGGAGATCATCCAAGTACGGGATAATTGTGACTCCTTGCTTGCGAAGGAGAACCATCATTTCCGCCATCACCCTGGTGAAAATCCTCGGAGCCGTGGACAGACCAAACGGCAACGTCTGAAATTGGTAATGACAATCCTGAATTGCAAACCTCAGGTAGCTTGATGCAGTGGCTAAATGGGAACATATAAGTAGGCATCCTTTATGTCTACCAAAACCATGAAATCTCCTTTATCCCCCGGACTGGAGATCACTACCCTGAGAGATTCCATCTTGAAATTGAATTTCTTTAGGTAGAAATTAAGGGATTTCAGATTTAAGATTGGTCTGACTGAGCCGTCCGGCTTCGGGACCACGAAGAGGCTTGAATAAAAACCTTCTCCCTGCTGACTAAGGCTGATTTGAACAATCGGTGAGGGGGAACGTCTTGAAACCCCAGTTTGTACCCTTGGGACACTATTTGTAAAACCCACGAGTCCAGGTCCGAATGAATCCAGAACTGACTGAAGAGTTTTAGACGTGCCCCCCACTGGTGCGGGCTCCTGCAAGAGAGCCCCAGCGTCATGCAGTGGATTTGGCAGAAGCAGAGGACGATCTCTGCTCCTGCGATCTTGAAGAGGCTACAGACCTCTTCCCTCTTTTCCTTCCTCTACCTGCAAAGAAAGGGGAATCTTAACTTCTTGCATATCTATTGGGCCGAAATGACTGCGTCAGATAATGATGCGTCTTCATCCGTTGAGAGGGAACATAGGGCAAGAAGGATGACTTACCTGCGGGTGCTGCCGAGATCAAATTAACTAGGCCGTCGCCAAACAAGGCTTCACCTTCATAGGGAAGAGACTCCCTTTCTTCTTGGAGTCAGCATCAGCATTCCCTTGGTGAATCCACAATGCCCTCCTATCCGAGACTGCCATGAAATTGGCCCGTGAGCACTTGTGCCCGGTGTAGGATTTTTAAATATGTGTAGTTTACTGTATGCAAGGGTTTAAAACCTTTTAGGAACTGAGCTCTAAGGTGTATTACATGTAGTTTAAAAAAAACAAAAAAGGTTTATTTTATGGCAGTAGTTTCCAAACTGGGGTTCTTGCACTGGTAGCATAGTTTGGTGGTCCAGGACCAATTAAAATTATTTATACTTTATTAAATTGGCAAAACCATTCCCTCACAACATAACTGAACCTGAGGATGACATGCTATAAACACAATTTACTTAATTTTATATTTTTTTCTGAATTTCTCAATAAGAAAAACTTTGGCCTAGGGGTGCCGTGAAACAAATTTTGATACTCTAGGGCAGGGGTGTCAAACCCATGGGCCGCATGCCGCCCCCAATGCATCCTTTTGTGGCCCACAGGCCGGGGTCCGGCAGGGGTCCGACAGGGGTCCTTTTGTGGCCCGATCACCTTGCTTAGAGCGAGGGCAGGAGAGTGCAGCCAGAGTCTTTGCTTTCTATGTGCGGCACCATCTTCCCGAAGAGATCACCGGGAAGATAGTGCCCCTTCCACTGGCTACAGCACAGGTATACTGGGGTGGGGTAGCAAACTGGGGGCCCCAATGGGCCCCTCTAGCAGTCCCTCTACCAAAACACGTCTTTTGGTGGTTTTGCTGTGTTGTTATAACTACATGGTGACGATACTGTAGCACAGAGATTTTCAACCATTTACAACTCACGTCACACAGAACAAGATTTAAATATTGACAAGGCACACTGAAATATAATGGTGATGCATGGTGCAGTATCGTGTCCTAGGATGTCATGTCGCAGCTTCTCCATAGGTAACGCCTGAACAGGCCCGGTGACAGGGGGGACAAAGGGGACACTTGTTCAGGGCTCCAAGTATTAAGAACAGAAATAATGGGGCCACAGTGCCAATATTGCTTTTTAAAGTGTATCCACCAACTGCTCAATTTAAGCAGGAAAACAATTAACAGGCCAACTAAACCCTCCCCCCTCCTTTTACCCCATCACTTTGTCCAGTCCCTGTGGTCCATACTGTATTGCCATTATTATGCATGTTGCTGTGCTGGCCCTTTTCTGAATGTCCCTGCCACCGCCACCGAAGAGCTGGATAGCCCAGTATGAAAACCACCTGCCGGCCTCACTGACGGTCCGTGTCAAAGGCTCCATTTTTTTTTAAAGATCCCTCTGCCAAGTTAAGGGGGGGTTGAGGGGGCCCCAGAGATATCAGTGTACTGGGCCCCGAGATTTCTGTTTCTGGCCCTGACCCTCAGGGGCGTATCTACCCCTTGGCCAGGATGGCACTTGCCAGGGGCACCATCCAGCTGTGCCAACCGTGGCTAAGGGATAGAGTTCTGCAGTCTCGAAAGGGCGCTATGGCAATCAGCGTGGGACTGACCAATTAGACGGTGAGGGAAGGATACTGAAATTGTCCCAACCCTGTTACAGTTTGAAACGCCCCTCAACTGCTGTCCACTGCTTCACTCCTAGCTCTGCCCCTTTGAAATTATTAATCCCTACCCCCCGGTAGGCGGAGTTCTCCAGGCCCATACTCAGGAGTCACCACTGCTGTACATTATGTGCCGGTTGTAGAGGCAGAGCGGGGAACATCAGAGAACGCCACAAATTACACAGTGGGCAAGGAGATGGCTGGAGACAGCTGCACAGCCATGCCTTGCAAGTTCGAGAGAGCTGTTGAATTTCAGCACTTCAAGTCAGAGCCTGCCCCCTGCTGCCCAAGCAGTCCGTGACAGTTAGTGTCGAGGAGGGGGGGATTTGTGCATGTGTGCTATCAGTGTGTGTGTGTGTGTGGGGGGGGGGGGGGGGTGGAGGATGTGTGTGACTGTGAGGGAGCTGTCAGTGTCAGTGGGGAGAGGAGCAGGAGGGAGTTGTCAGTGTGTGGAAGTGATGAGAGTTGTCAGTACTGGGGAAATGTGTGTGTGTGTGTGTACTAGATTTAGGAGTGTGTGTTTGTGAGAGGTTTCAGTTGGGGAATTAGAGTTCATACAGTAATTAAATGTTTTCATATTGAGAACTACATCTCCCAGCATATACAGTGTGCTGGGGATGCTAACAAGCTTTATTTAAAAGTTTAAAAAACATTGCTTTTATGACTGCAATGGTTAAAAAGGGAGAGCTATAAATCAATTTATCAGTGAATGATCGCAGTTTGAGCTGTTACATTTTACTGAACCACCTATCCCTCCACACTCACTACCTGTCCTCAGGATACATTTACCATCCCGGCAGACGGTATACCGGCGGTCATTTGACCGATGTTGGAATCCTGACACCACTTGGGAGACTGGTGCCGGCACACAGACAGCCAACATCCCGAAGGCGAGTATTGGAGGGAGGGTTAGGACCGGGGGAGCGGGTGTTAGGGAAGGCACTAGGAGGGGGGGGGGGGTTAGTCCAGTATCCTGGGACGGGAGGGCTACCTTCTTGGATAAGCGTGTTAATGCTTTGTCCACCCTAGGGGAGGATTCCCATCGTAACCTATCCGTTGATGGGAAAGGATACGCCATAAGAATCCTTTTGGAAATCTGCAGTCTTTTATCTGGAGATTCCCAAGCTTTTTCACATAACTCGTTCAGCTCGTGTGAGGGGGGAAAGGTTACCTCAGGCTTCTTTCCCTTGTACATATGTACCCTCTTGTCAGCGACAGGGGGTTCCTCTGTGATGTGCAAAACATCTTTTATTGCCATAATCATAAATCGAATGGATTTTGCCAATTTTGGCTGTAACTTTGCATCATCGTAATCGACACTGGAGTCAGAATCCGTGTCGGTATCTGTGTCAACAATCTGGGATAGTGGGCGCTTATGAGACCCTGACAGTCCCTGCAACATAGGATCAGGCATGGGTTGAAACCCTGACTGTCCCAAAGCTTCTGCCTTGTCTAATCTTTTGTGCAATGAGTTTACACTAGCATTTAAAACATTCCACATATCCATCCAATCAGCTGTCGGCGGAGACACCACATTCATTTGCTCCCGCTCCTCTCTAATATAGCCTTCTTCCTCAGACATGTCGACACACGTGTACCGACACACTACACACACAGGGAATGCTTTTTCTGAAGACAGTTTCCCCACAAGGCCCTTTGGAGAGACAGAGAGAGAGTATGCCAGCACACCCCCCAGCGCTATATAACCCAGCGCCGGATGCCATACCCAACCCCCTTTACTTTTTCAGGCATTTCTATCTCTCCTCTCTCTATGGTGTTCCGATTGCCCACTTTCCCTTGTGCTTTTCTCTCTCTCTCCTTTGTTTAGAGCATCAGTTTCTGTAGTCCACTTTATCCTTATTTTTTCCTGTGTTTCACTATCTCTCTGATGTAATGAGGATGTATGGTCTAGAGGGATCAGTAATGCATTGTACTGTATAGAGGCGTCAGGGATGTAGCGTAGGGTATAGAGGCGTCAGGGATGTAGCGTAGGTTATAGAGGCATTAGGAATGTAGCGTAGGGAATAGAGGCATCAGGGATGTAGCGTAGGGTATAGAGGCGTCAGGGATGTAGCATAGGGAATAGAGGCGTCAGGGATGTAGCGTAGGGAATAGAGGCGTCAGGGATTTAGCTTAGGGAATATAGGCATCAGGGATGTACTAGCAGGTATATAGAGGTCAGTGTACTGTATAGAGGGGTCAGTAATGCAGTGATGGTTATAGAAAGGTCAGTGATGTAGTGTAGGGTATAGAGGGGTCAGTTATGTAGTGTGGGGTAAAGAGGGGTCAGTAAAGATACTAAGCTGAAGTACTTAGAACACTTCTTGAATTAAGACACAACCTGCAAGAAAAAGTATGCAATATGGGTGAAAAGGCAAATGTCAGAGGTCTGATACAAGTGACCAGCTCCACACCTTGCACCACATAGCGTTATGTTAAACTGGGATATGTTCTTTTTTGGTGTGTGTGTGTGTGTGTGTGTGTGTGTGTGTGTGTGTGTGGGGGGGGGGGGGTGCCAAAGGAAATTTTTGCCATTGGCCCCTTTGGTCTAGAACCAGCCCTGATCACAAAATATTTTTGTCTGAGCAGACTGGACACTGATCAGCGTTGGCTCATTCTCAGCCCCCCGCCCAGCCTCTGCTGCCAACAGACTGCTATTAGCTAGTTAACCTTCTGCCTTCCCTATCTATGACACAGATTGCTGCTAATGCTACCAGAATGTTCCCAGTGGCTTCACACCAACAGTGAATCCCAGCCGATGATGTAGGGCAGCGTGTGGGGGAGGGGGTCAGTTGCTGTGGCTCCAACATGGTAACCGCCAATGGACTGCAATGCTTTATCGAAAGGGGGGGCGCCAGTCCCTTACTTTGCCAGGGGCGCTTGGACCCCTAGCTACACCTCTAATGACCCTAACCGATACCCCTAAACTAACCATAATTCCTGCAGTAAAAATCCATGTTTCTATGTATATAGGGGGTCATTCCGAGTTGATCGCTTGCTGCCGTTGTTCGCTGCGTAGCAATCAGTTGAAAAAAAATGGCTAATCTGTGCATGCGCATGCTCCGTAATGCACAGATGCATGCGCATCGTACGGGTACAAAGTCCATTGTGGTTTTGCACTAGTTCTAGCGATTATTCCAATCACAGAACAGGCCACAAGGAGATTGACAGAAAGAGGGCGTTTCTGGGTGTCAACTGACCGTTTTCAGGAAGTGCTTGGAAAAATGCAGGCGTGGCAGAAGAAATGCAGACGTGGCTGGGCATTCGCTGGATGGGTGTGTGACATCAAAAGC
>NW_026968928.1:0-62000 GCF_028390025.1 Pseudophryne corroboree
TACCTGGTATAGGTGGCAGCGGTGTGTGTGATGGAGGTCAGTACCTGGTATAAGTGGCAGCGGTGTGTGATGGAGGTCAGTACCTATAGGTGGCAGCGGTGTGTGATGGAGGTCAGTACCTGGTATAGGTGGCAGCGGTGTGTGATGGAGGTCAGTACCTGATAGGTGGCAGCGGTGTGTGATGGAGGTCAGTACCTGGTATAGGTGGCAGCGGTGTGTGATGGAGGTCAGTACCTGGTATAGGTGGCAGCGGTGTGTGATGGAGGTCAGTACCTGTATAGGTGGCAGCGGTGTGTGATGGAGGTCAGTACCTGGTATAGGTGGCAGCGGTGTGTGATGGAGGTCAGTACCTGGTATAGGTGGCAGCGGTGTGTGATGGAGGTCAGTACCTGGTATAGGTGGCAGCGGTGTGTGATGGAGGTCAGTACCTGGTATAGGTGGCAGCGGTGTGTGATGGAGGTCAGTACCTATAGGTGGCAGCGGTGTGTGATGGAGGTCAGTACCTGGTATAGGTGGCAGCGGTGTGTGATGGAGGTCAGTACCTGGTATAGGTGGACAGCGGTGTGTGATGGAGGTCAGTACCTGGTATAGGTGGCAGCGGTGTGTGATGGAGGTCAGTACCTGGTATAGGTGGCAGCGGTGTGTGATGGAGGTCAGTACCTGGTATAGGTGGCAGCGGTGTGTGATGGAGGTCAGTACCTGGTATAGGTGGCAGCGGTGTGTGATGGAGGTCAGTACCTGGTATAGGTGGCAGCGGTGTGTGATGGAGGTCAGTACCTGGTATAGGTGGCAGCGGTGTGTGATGGAGGTCAGTACCTGGTATAGGTGGCAGCGGTGTGTGATGGAGGTCAGTACCTGGTATAGGTGGCAGCGGTGTGTGATGGAGGTCAGTACCTGGTATAGGTGGCAGCGGTGTGTGATGGAGGTCAGTACCTGGTATAGGTGGCAGCGGTGTGTGATGGAGGTCAGTACCTGGTATAGGTGGCAGCGGTGTGTGATGGAGGTCAGTACCTGGTATAGGTGGCAGCGGTGTGTGATGGAGGTCAGTACCTGGTATAGGTGGCAGCGGTGTGTGATGGAGGTCAGTACCTGGTATAGGTGGCAGCGGTGTGTGATGGAGGTCAGTACCTGGTATAGGTGGCAGCGGTGTGTGATGGAGGTCAGTACCTGGTATAGGTGGCAGCGGTGTGTGATGGAGGTCAGTACCTGGTATAGGTGGCAGCGGTGTGTGATGGAGGTCAGTACCTGGTATAGGTGGCAGCGGTGTGTGATGGAGGTCAGTACCTGGTATAGGTGGCAGCGGTGTGTGATGGAGGTCAGTACCTGGTATAGGTGGCAGCGGTGTGTGATGGAGGTCAGTACCTGGTATAGGTGGCAGCGGTGTGTGATGGAGGTCAGTACCTGGTATAGGTGGCAGCGGTGTGTGATGGAGGTCAGTACCTGGTATAGGTGCAGCGGTGTGTGATGGAGGTCAGTACCTGGTATAGGTGGCAGCGGTGTGTGATGGAGGTCAGTACCTGGTATAGGTGGCAGCGGTGTGTGATGGAGGTCAGTACCTGGTATAGGTGGCAGCGGTGTGTGATGGAGGTCAGTACCTGGTATAGGTGGCAGCGGTGTGTGATGGAGGTCAGTACCTGGTATAGGTGGCAGCGGTGTGTGATGGAGGTCAGTACCTGGTATAGGTGGCAGCGGTGTGTGATGGAGGTCAGTACCTATAGGTGGCAGCGGTGTGTGATGGAGGTCAGTACCTGGTATAGGTGGCAGCGGTGTGTGATGGAGGTCAGTACCTGGTATAGGTGGACAGCGGTGTGTGATGGAGGTCAGTACCTGGTATAGGTGGCAGCGGTGTGTGATGGAGGTCAGTACCTGGTATAGGTGGCAGCGGTGTGTGATGGAGGTCAGTACCTGGTATAGGTGGCAGCGGTGTGTGATGGAGGTCAGTACCTGGTATAGGTGGACAGCGGTGTGTGATGGAGGTCAGTACCTGGTATAGGTGGCAGCGGTGTGTGATGGAGGTCAGTACCTGGTATAGGTGACAGCGGTGTGTGATGGAGGTCAGTACCTGGTATAGGTGGCAGCGGTGTGTGATGGAGGTCAGTACCTGGTATAGGTGGCAGCGGTGTGTGATGGAGGTCAGTACCTATAGGTGGCAGCGGTGTGTGATGGAGGTCAGTACCTATAGGTGGCAGCGGTGTGTGATGGAGGTCAGTACCTATAGGTGGCAGCGGTGTGTGATGGAGGTCAGTACCTGGTATAGGTGACAGCGGTGTGTGATGGAGGTCAGTACCTGGTATAGGTGGCAGCGGTGTGTGATGGAGGTCAGTACCTGGTATAGGTGGCAGCGGTGTGTGATGGAGGTCAGTACCTGGTATAGGTGGCAGCGGTGTGTGATGGAGGTCAGTACCTGGTATAGGTGGCAGCGGTGTGTGATGGAGGTCAGTACCTGGTATAGGTGGCAGCGGTGTGTGATGGAGGTCAGTACCTGGTATAGGTGGCAGCGGTGTGTGATGGAGGTCAGTACCTGGTATAGGTGGCAGCGGTGTGTGATGGAGGTCAGTACCTTATAGGTGGCAGCGGTGTGTGATGGAGGTCAGTACCTATAGGTGGCAGCGGTGTGTGATGGAGGTCAGTACCTGGTATAGGTGGCAGCGGTGTGTGATGGAGGTCAGTACCTGGTATAGGTGACAGCGGTGTGTGATGGAGGTCAGTACCTGGTATAGGTGGCAGCGGTGTGTGATGGAGGTCAGTACCTGGTATAGGTGGCAGCGGTGTGTGATGGAGGTCAGTACCTGGTATAGGTGGCAGCGGTGTGTGATGGAGGTCAGTACCTGGTATAGGTGACAGCGGTGTGTGATGGAGGTCAGTACCTGGTATAGGTGGCAGCGGTGTGTGATGGAGGTCAGTACCTGGTATAGGTGGCAGCGGTGTGTGATGGAGGTCAGTACCTGGTATAGGTGGCAGCGGTGTGTGATGGAGGTCAGTACCTGGTATAGGTGGCAGCGGTGTGTGATGGAGGTCAGTACCTATAGGTGGCAGCGGTGTGTGATGGAGGTCAGTACCTGATAGGTGGCAGCGGTGTGTGATGGAGGTCAGTACCTGGTATAGGTGGCAGCGGTGTGTGATGGAGGTCAGTACCTGGTATAGGTGGCAGCGGTGTGTGATGGAGGTCAGTACCTGGTATAGGTGGCAGCGGTGTGTGATGGAGGTCAGTACCTGGTATAGGTGACAGCGGTGTGTGATGGAGGTCAGTACCTATAGGTGGCAGCGGTGTGTGATGGAGGTCAGTACCTGGTATAGGTGGCAGCGGTGTGTGATGGAGGTCAGTACCTGGTATAGGTGGCAGCGGTGTGTGATGGAGGTCAGTACCTGGTATAGGTGGCAGCGGTGTGTGATGGAGGTCAGTACCTGGTATAGGTGACAGCGGTGTGTGATGGAGGTCAGTACCTGGTATAGGTGACAGCGGTGTGTGATGGAGGTCAGTACCTGATAGGTGGCAGCGGTGTGTGATGGAGGTCAGTACCTATAGGTGGCAGCGGTGTGTGATGGAGGTCAGTACCTGGTATAGGTAGCAGCGGTGTGTGATGGAGGTCAGTACCTGGTATAGGTGGCAGCGGTGTGTGATGGAGGTCAGTACCTGGTATAGGTGGCAGCGGTGTGTGATGGAGGTCAGTACCTGGTATAGGTGGCAGCGGTGTGTGATGGAGGTCAGTACCTGGTATAGGTGGCAGCGGTGTGTGATGGAGGTCAGTACCTGGTATAGGTGGCAGCGGTGTGTGATGGAGGTCAGTACCTGGTATAGGTGGCAGCGGTGTGTGATGGAGGTCAGTACCTGGTATAGGTGGCAGCGGTGTGTGATGGAGGTCAGTACCTGGTATAGGTGGCAGCGGTGTGTGATGGAGGTCAGTACCTGGTATAGGTGGCAGCGGTGTGTGATGGAGGTCAGTACCTATAGGTGGCAGCGGTGTGTGATGGAGGTCAGTACCTGGTATAGGTGGCAGCGGTATGTGATGGAGGTCAGTACCTATAGGTGGCAGGCGGTGTGTGATGGAGGTCAGTACCTGGTATAGGTGGCAGCGGTGTGTGATGGAGGTCAGTACCTGGTATAAGTGGCAGCGGTGTGTGATGGAGGTCAGTACCTATAGGTGGCAGCGGTGTGTGATGGAGGTCAGTACCTGGTATAGGTGGCAGCGGTGTGTGATGGAGGTCAGTACCTATAGGTGGCAGCGGTGTGTGATGGAGGTCAGTACCTGGTATAGGTGGCAGCGGTGTGTGATGGAGGTCAGTACCTGGTATAGGTGGCAGCGGTGTGTGATGGAGGTCAGTACCTATAGGTGGCAGCGGTGTGTGATGGAGGTCAGTACCTGGTATAGGTGGCAGCGGTGTGTGATGGAGGTCAGTACCTGGTATAGGTGGCAGCGGTGTGTGATGGAGGTCAGTACCTGGTATAGGTGGCAGCGGTGTGTGATGGAGGTCAGTACCTGGTATAGGTGGCAGCGGTGTGTGATGGAGGTCAGTACCTGGTATAGGTGGCAGCGGTGTGTGATGGAGGTCAGTACCTGGTATAGGTGGCAGCGGTGTGTGATGGAGGTCAGTACCTGGTATAGGTGGCAGCGGTGTGTGATGGAGGTCAGTACCTGGTATAGGTGACAGCGGTGTGTGATGGAGGTCAGTACCTGGTATAGGTGGCAGCGGTGTGTGATGGAGGTCAGTACCTGGTATAGGTGGCAGCGGTGTGTGATGGAGGTCAGTACCTGGTATAGGTGGTAGCGGTGTGTGATGGAGGTCAGTACCTGGTATAAGTGGCAGCGGTGTGTGATGGAGGTCAGTACCTATAGGTGGCAGCGGTGTGTGATGGAGGTCAGTACCTGGTATAGGTGGCAGCGGTGTGTGATGGAGGTCAGTACCTATAGGTGGCAGCGGTGTGTGATGGAGGTCAGTACCTGGTATAGGTGGCAGCGGTGTGTGATGGAGGTCAGTACCTGGTATAGGTGGCAGCGGTGTGTGATGGAGGTCAGTACCTATAGGTGGCAGCGGTGTGTGATGGAGGTCAGTACCTGGTATAGGTGGCAGCGGTGTGTGATGGAGGTCAGTACCTGGTATAGGTGGCAGCGGTGTGTGATGGAGGTCAGTACCTGGTATAGGTGGCAGCGGTGTGTGATGGAGGTCAGTACCTGGTATAGGTGGCAGCGGTGTGTGATGGAGGTCAGTACCTGGTATAGGTGGCAGCGGTGTGTGATGGAGGTCAGTACCTATAGGTGGCAGCGGTGTGTGATGGAGGTCAGTACCTGGTATAGGTGGCAGCGGTGTGTGATGGAGGTCAGTACCTGGTCTAGGTGGCAGCGGTGTGTGATGGAGGTCAGTACCTGGTATAGGTGGCAGCGGTGTGTGATGGAGGTTAGTACCTGGTATAGGTGGCAGCGGTGTGTGATGGAGGTCAGTACCTGGTATAGGTGGCAGCGGTGTGTGATGGAGGTTAGTACCTGGTATAGGTGGCAGCGGTGTGTGATGGAGGTCAGTACCTGGTATAGGTGACAGCGGTGTGTGATGGAGGTCAGTACCTGGTATAGGTGGCAGCGGTGTGTGATGGAGGTCAGTACCTGGTATAGGTGGCAGCGGTGTGTGATGGAGGTCAGTACCTGGTATAGGTGGCAGCGGTGTGTGATGGAGGTCAGTACCTGGTATAGGTGGCAGCGGTGTGTGATGGAGGTCAGTACCTGGTATAAGTGTCAGCGGTGTGTGATGGAGGTCAGTACCTGGTATAGGTGGCAGCGGTGTGTGATGGAGGTCAGTACCTATAGGTGGCAGCGGTGTGTGATGGAGGTCAGTACCTGGTATAGGTGGCAGCGGTGTGTGATGGAGGTCAGTACCTATAGGTGACAGCGGTGTGTGATGGAAGTCAGTACCTATAGGTGGCAGCGGTGTGTGATGGAGGTCAGTATCTATAGGTGGCAGCGGTGTGTGATGGAGGTCAGTACCTGGTATAAGTGGCAGCGGTGTGTGATGGAGGTCAGTACCTGGTATAGGTGGCAGCGGTGTGTGATGGAGGTCAGTACCTGTATAGGTGACAGCGGTGTGTGATGGAGGTCAGTACCTGGTATAGGTGGCAGCGGTGTGTGATGGAGGTCAGTACCTGGTATAGGTGGCAGCGGTGTGTGATGGAGGTCAGTACCTGGTATAGGTGGCAGCGGTGTGTGATGGAGGTCAGTACCTGGTATAGGTGACAGCGGTGTGTGATGGAGGTCAGTACCTATAGGTGGCAGCGGTGTGTGATGGAGGTCAGTACCTGGTATAGGTGGCAGCGGTGTGTGATGGAGGTCAGTACCTGGTATAGGTGGCAGTGGTGTGTGATGGAGGTCAGTACCTGGTATAGGTGGCAGCGGTGTGTGATGGAGGTCAGTACCTGGTATAGGTGGCAGTGGTGTGTGATGGAGGTCAGTACCTGGTATAGGTGGCAGCGGTGTGTGATGGAGGTCAGTACCTGGTATAGGTGGCAGCGGTGTGTGATGGAGGTCAGTACCTGGTATAGGTGGCAGCGGTGTGTGATGGAGGTCAGTACCTGGTATAGGTGGCAGCGGTGTGTGATGGAGGTCAGTACCTGGTATAGGTGGCAGCGGTGTGTGATGGAGGTCAGTACCTGGTATAGGTGGCAGCGGTGTGTGATGGAGGTCAGTACCTGGTATAGGTGGCAGCGGTGTGTGATGGAGGTCAGTACCTGGTATAGGTGGCAGCGGTGTGTGATGGAGGTCAGTACCTGGTATAGGTGGCAGCGGTGTGTGATGGAGGTCAGTACCTGGTATAGGTGGCAGCGGTGTGTGATGGAGGTCAGTACCTGGTATAAGTGGCAGCGGTGTGTGATGGAGGTCAGTAAGTGGCCTTATGTAGAGATGGACGCAGATCACTGCATAACAACCAGGCAGGACAGGTGTACTGGATGACATAGGGGTAATGCAGCAGGTATGCACACCAGGTACACAGAGCACATACAGTGCGGCCTGATTCATGTGTGTAAGGAATCCGATGTGCAATTCCGTCTAATTAAAATGCAAAGACATCAGTACGTGACTGTAGGACGCCCCCTGCAGGCATTCGCGAGATCTTCGTGCGGCACCTGAGACGCAGCCTCGGGTGTAAAACTGTTAGTAAATATGCCCCTATGAGTCCAGCAATGTAACCTATGAAGAAGAAAATGGGTAAGATGAACTATTGCGCACTAGGAGAAAAATTGCCGCACACTAAGATTATCAATAAACATACAAACACCATATGTCACAACATTGAATTTTAAAGAAAAGGATGATATCTTTGGTGAGCGCTATTATTCTCAAGGAGGTAGTGATGGTGGTCATAAAACAAAGTCTACTTTATAACAAAAAAGACAAATGTTTTATTTTTAGACATCCATAGTTATAAAGTGACACAGTGCACATAACATGGCTCAAACAAACAATGACATATATTAAATGATAAAAGAAAAGTGACTGATTGCGCTATTTCTCCAGGTGCGTATATGAATAAAAACTAGAGATGAGCGCCTGAAATTTTTCGGGTTTTGTGTTTTGGTTTTGGGTTCGGTTCCGCGGCCGTGTTTTGGGTTCGAACGCGTTTTGGCAAAACCTCACCGAATTTTTTTTGTCGGATTCGGGTGTGTTTTGGATTCGGGTGTTTTTTTCAAAAAACACTAATAAACAGCTTAAATCATAGAATTTGGGGGTCATTTTGATCCCAAAGTATTATTAACCTCAAAAACCATAATTTACACTCATTTTCAGTCTATTCTGAATACCTCACACCTCACAATATTATTTTTAGTCCTAAAATTTGCACCGAGGTCGCTGTGTGAGTAAGATAAGCGACCCTAGTGGCCGACACAAACACCGGGCCCATCTAGGAGTGGCACTGCAGTGTCACGCAGGATGTCCCTTCCAAAAAACCCTCCCCAAACAGCACATGACGCAAAGAAAAAAAGAGGCGCAATGAGGTAGCTGTGTGAGTAAGATTAGCGACCCTAGTGGCCGACACAAACACCGGGCCCATCTAGGAGTGGCACTGCAGTGTCACGCAGGATGGCCCTTCCAAAAAACCCTCCCCAAACAGCACATGACGCAAAGAAAAAAAGAGGCGCAATGAGGTAGCTGTGTGAGTAAGATTAGCGACCCTAGTGGCCGACACAAACACCGGGCCCATCTAGGAGTGGCACTGCAGTGTCACGCAGGATGTCCCTTCCAAAAAACCCTCCCCAAACAGCACATGACGCAAAGAAAAAAAGAGGCGCAATGAGGTAGCTGTGTGAGTAAGATTAGCGACCCTAGTGGCCGACACAAACACCGGGCCCATCTAGGAGTGGCACTGCAGTGTCACGCAGGATGTCCCTTCCAAAAAACCCTCCCCAAACAGCACATGACGCAAAGAAAAAAAGAGGCGCAATGAGGTAGCTATGTGAGTAAGATTAGCGACCCTAGTGGCCGACACAAACACCGGGCCCATCTAGGAGTGGCACTGCAGTGTCACGCAGGATGGCCCTTCCAAAAAACCCTCCCCAAACAGCACATGACGCAAAGAAAAAAAGAGGCGCAATGAGGTAGCTGTGTGAGTAAGATTAGCGACCCTAGTGGCCGACACAAACACCGGGCCCATCTAGGAGTGGCACTGCAGTGTCACGCAGGATGTCCCTTCCAAAAAACCCTCCCCAAACAGCACATGACGCAAAGAAAAAAAGAGGCGCAATGAGGTAGCTGTGTGAGTAAGATTAGCGACCCTAGTGGCCGACACAAACACCGGGCCCATCTAGGAGTGGCACTGCAGTGTCACGCAGGATGTCCCTTCCAAAAAACCCTCCCCAAACAGCACATGACGCAAAGAAAAAAAGAGGCGCAATGAGGTAGCTGACTGTGTGAGTAAGATTAGCGACCCTAGTGGCCGACACAAACACCGGGCCCATCTAGGAGTGGCACTGCAGTGTCACGCAGGATGTCCCTTCCAAAAAACACTCCCCAATCAGCACATGATGCAAAGAAAAAGAAAAGAAAAAAGAGGTGCAAGATGGAATTGTCCTTGGGCCCTCCCACCCACCCTTATGTTGTATAAACAAAACAGGACATGCACACTTTAACCAACCCATCATTTCAGTGACAGGGTCTGCCACACGACTGTGACTGATATGACGGGTTGGTTTGGACCCCCCCCAAAAAAGAAGCAATTAATCTCTCCTTGCACAAACTGGCTCTACAGAGGCAAGATGTCCACCTCATCTTCACCCTCCGATATATCACCGTGTACATCCCCCTCCTCACAGATTATCAATTCGTCCCCACTGGAATCCACCATCTCAGCTCCCTGTGTACTTTGTGGAGGCAATTGCTGCTGGTCAATGTCTCCGCGGAGGAATTGATTATAATTCATTTTAATGAACATCATCTTCTCCACATTTTCTGGATGTAACCTCGTACGCCGATTGCTGACAAGGTGAGCGGCGGCACTAAACACTCTTTCGGCGTACACACTTGTGGGAGGGCAACTTAGGTAGAATAAAGCCAGTTTGTGCAAGGGCCTCCAAATTGCCTCTTTTTCCTGCCAGTATAAGTACGGACTGTCTGACGTGCCTACTTGGATGCGGTCACTCATATAATCCTCCACCATTCTATCAATGTTGAGAGAATCATATGCAGTGACAGTAGACGACATGTCCGTAATCGTTGTCAGGTCCTTCAGTCCGGACCAGATGTCAGCATCAGCAGTCGCTCCAGACTGCCCTTCATCACCGCCAGCGGGTGGGCTCGGAATTCTGAGCCTTTTCCTCGCACCCCCAGTTGCGGGAGAATGTGAAGGAGGAGATGTTGACAGGTCGCGTTCCGCTTGACTTGACAATTTTGTCACCAGCAGGTCTTTCAACCCCAGCAGACCTGTGTCTGCCGGAAAGAGAGATCCAAGGTAGGCTTTAAATCTAGGATCGAGCACGGTGGCCAAAATGTAGTGCTCTGATTTCAACAGATTGACCACCCGTGAATCCTTGTTAAGCGAATTAAGGGCTGCATCCACAAGTCCCACATGCCTAGCGGAATCGCTCCCTTTTAGCTCCTTCTTCAATGCCTCCAGCTTCTTCTGCAAAAGCCTGATGAGGGGAATGACCTGACTCAGGCTGGCAGTGTCTGAACTGACTTCACGTGTGGCAAGTTCAAAGGGCATCAGAACCTTGCACAACGTTGAAATCATTCTCCACTGCACTTGAGACAGGTGCATTCCACCTACTATATCGTGCTCAATTGTATAGCCTTGAATGGCCTTTTGCTGCTCCTCCAACCTCTGAAGCATATAGAGGGTTGAATTCCACCTCGTTACCACTTCTTGCTTCAGATGATGGCAGGGCAGGTTCAGTAGTTTTTGGTGGTGCTCCAGTCTTCTGTACGTGGTGCCTGTACGCCGAAAGTGTCCCGCAATTTTTCTGGCCACCGACAGCATCTCTTGCACGCCCCTGTCGTTTTTAAAAAAATTCTGCACCACCAAATTCAAGGTATGTGCAAAACATGGGACATGCTGGAATTTGCCCATATTTAATGCACACACAATATTGCTGGCGTTGTCCGATGCCACAAATCCACAGGAGAGTCCAATTGGGGTAAGCCATTCCGCGATGATCTTCCTCAGTTGCCGTAAGAGGTTTTCAGCTGTGTGCGTATTCTGGAAAGCGGTGATACAAAGCGTAGCCTGCCTAGGAAAGAGTTGGCGTTTGCGAGATGCTGCTACTGGTGCCGCCGCTGCTGTTCTTGCGGCGGGAGTCCATACATCTACCCAGTGGGCTGTCACAGTCATATAGTCCTGACCCTGCCCTGCTCCACTTGTCCACATGTCCGTGGTTAAGTGGACATTGGGTACAACTGCATTTTTTAGGACACTGGTGAGTCTTTTTCTGACGTCCGTGTACATTCTCGGTATCGCCTGCCTAGAGAAGTGGAACCTAGATGGTATTTGGTAACGGGGGCACACTGCCTCAATAAATTGTCTAGTTCCCTGTGAACTAACGGCGGATACCGGACGCACGTCTAACACCAACATAGTTGTCAAGGACTCAGTTATCCGCTTTGCAGTAGGATGACTGCTGTGATATTTCATCTTCCTCGCAAAGGACTGTTGAACAGTCAATTGCTTACTGGAAGTAGTACAAGTGGGCTTACGACTTCCCCTCTGGGATGACCATCGACTCCCAGCGGCAACAACAGCAGCGCCAGCAGCAGTAGGCGTTACACGCAAGGATGCATCGGAGGAATCCCAGGCAGGAGAGGACTCGTCAGAATTGCCAGTGACATGGCCTGCAGGACTATTGGCATTCCTGGGGAAGGAGGAAATTGACACTGAGGGAGTTGGTGGGGTGGTTTGCGTGAGCTTGGTTACAAGAGGAAGGGATTTACTGGTCAGTGGACTGCTTCCGCTGTCACCCAAAGTTTTTGAACTTGTCACTGACTTATTATGAATGCGCTGCTGGTGACGTATAAGGGAGGATGTTCCGAGGTGGTTAACGTCCTTACCCCTACTTATTACAGCTTGACAAAGGGAACACACGGCTTGACACCTGTTGTCCGCATTTCTGGTGAAATACCTCCACACCGAAGAGCTGATTTTTTTGGTATTTTCACCTGGCATGTCAACGGCCATATTCCTCCCACGGACAACAGGTGTCTCCCCGGGTGCCTGACTTAAACAAACCACCTCACCATCAGAATCCTCCTGGTCAATTTCCTCCCCAGCGCCAGCAACACCCATATCCTCCTCATCCTGGTGTACTTCAACACTGACATCTTCAATCTGACTATCAGGAACTGGACTGCGGGTGCTCCTTCCAGCACTTGCAGGGGGCGTGCAAATGGTGGAAGGCGCATGCTCTTCACGTCCAGTGTTGGGAAGGTCAGGCATCGCAACCGACACAATTGGACTCTCCTTGTGGATTTGGGATTTCAAAGAACGCACAGTTCTTTGCGGTGCTTTTGCCAGCTTGAGTCTTTTCAGTTTTCTAGCGAGAGGCTGAGTGCTTCCATCCTCATGTGAAGCTGAACCACTAGCCATGAACATAGGCCAGGGCCTCAGCCGTTCCTTGCCACTCCGTGTGGTAAATGGCATATTGGCAAGTTTACGCTTCTCCTCCGACAATTTTATTTTAGGTTTTGGAGTCCTTTTTTTACTGATATTTGGTGTTTTGGTTTTGACATGCTCTGTACTATGCCATTGGGCATCGGCCTTGGCAGACGACGTTGCTGGCATTTCATCGTCTCGGCCATGACTAGTGGCAGCAGCTTCAGCACGAGGTGGAAGTGGATCTTGATCTTTCCCTAATTTTGGAACCTCAACATTTTTGTTCTCCATATTTTAATAGGCACAACTAAAAGGCACCTCAGGTAAACAATGGAGATGGATGGATTGGATACTAGTATACAATTATGGACGGGCTGCCGAGTGCCGACACAGAGGTAGCCACAGCCGTGAACTACCGCACTGTACTGTGTCTGCTGCTAATATATAGACTGGTTGATAAAGAGATAGTATACTCGTAACTAGTATGTATGTATAAAGAAAGAAAAAAAACCACGGTTAGGTGGTATATACAATTATGGACGGGCTGCCGAGTGCCGACACAGAGGTAGCCACAGCCGTGAACTACCGCACTGTACTGTGTCTGCTGCTAATATATAGACTGGTTGATAAAGAGATAGTATACTCGTAACTAGTATGTATGTATAAAGAAAGAAAAAAAAACCACGGTTAGGTGGTATATACAATTATGGACGGGCTGCCGAGTGCCGACACATAGGTAGCCACAGCCGTGAACTACCGCACTGTACTGTGTCTGCTGCTAATATATAGACTGGTTGATAAAGAGATAGTATACTCGTAACTAGTATGTATGTATAAAGAAAGAAAAAAAAACCACGGTTAGGTGGTATATACAATTATGGACGGGCTGCCGAGTGCCGACACAGAGGTAGCCACAGCCGTGAACTACCGCACTGTACTGTGTCTGCTGCTAATATAGACTGGTTGATAAAGAGATAGTATACTCGTAACTAGTATGACTAAAAAGAAAGAAAAAAAAACCACGGTTAGGTGGTATATACAATTATGGACGGGCTGCCGAGTGCCGACACAGAGGTAGCCACAGCCGTGAACTACCGCACTGTACTGTGTCTGCTGCTAATATATAGACTGGTTGATAAAGAGATAGTATACTCGTAACTAGTATGTATGTATAAAGAAAGAAAAAAAAACCACGGTTAGGTGGTATATACAATTATGGACGGGCTGCCGAGTGCCGACACAGAGGTAGCCACAGCCGTGAACTACCGCACTGTACTGTGTCTGCTGCTAATATATAGACTGGTTGATAAAGAGATAGTATACTCGTAACTAGTATGTATGTATAAAGAAAGAAAAAAAAACCACGGTTAGGTGGTATATACAATTATGGACGGGCTGCCGAGTGCCGACACAGAGGTAGCCACAGCCGTGAACTACCGCACTGTACTGTGTCTGCTGCTAATATATAGACTGGTTGATAAAGAGATAGTATACTCGTAACTAGTATGTATGTATAAAGAAAGAAAAAAAAACCACGGTTAGGTGGTATATACAATTATGGACGGGCTGCCGAGTGCCGACACAGAGGTAGCCACAGCCGTGAACTACCGCACTGTACTGTGTCTGCTGCTAATATAGACTGGTTGATAAAGAGATAGTATACTACTAATATTATATATACTGGTGGTCAGGTCACTGGTCACTAGTCACACTGGCAGTGGCACTCCTGCAGCAAAAGTGTGCACTGTTTTAATATAATATTATGTACTCCTGGCTCCTGCTATAACCTATAACTGGCACTGCAGTAGTGCTCCCCAGTCTCCCCCACAATTATAAGCTGTGTGAGCTGAGCAGTCAGACAGATATATAATATATATAGATGATGCAGCACACTGGCCTGAGCCTGAGCAGTGCACACAGATATGGTATGTGACTGACTGAGTCACTGTGTGTATCGCTTTTTTCAGGCAGAGAACGGATATATTAAATAAACTGCACTGTGTGTCTGGTGGTCACTCACTATATAATATATTATGTACTCCTGGCTCCTGCTATAACCTATAACTGGCACTGCAGTAGTGCTCCCCAGTCTCCCCCACAATTATAAGCTGTGTGAGCTGAGCAGTCAGACAGATAATCAGATATATATAATATTATATATAGATAATAGATGATGCAGCACACTGGCCTGAGCCTGAGCAGTGCACACAGATATGGTATGTGACTGACTGAGTCACTGTGTGTATCGCTTTTTTCAGGCAGAGAACGGATATATTAAATAAACTGCACTGTGTGTCTGGTGGTCACTCACTATATAATATATTATGTACTCCTGGCTCCTGCTATAACCTATAACTGGCACTGCAGTAGTGCTCCCCAGTCTCCCCCACAATTATAAGCTGTGTGAGCTGAGCAGTCAGACAGATATATATTAGAGATGAGCGCCTGAAATTTTTCGGGTTTTGTGTTTTGGTTTTGGGTTCGGTTCCGCGGCCGTGTTTTGGGTTCGAACGCGTTTTGGCAAAACCTCACCGAATTTTTTTTGTCGGATTCGGGTGTGTTTTGGATTCGGGTGTTTTTTTCAAAAAACACTAAAAAACAGCTTAAATCATAGAATTTGGGGGTCATTTTGATCCCAAAGTATTATTAACCTCAAAAACCATAATTTACACTCATTTTCAGTCTATTCTGAATACCTCACACCTCACAATATTATTTTTAGTCCTAAAATTTGCACCGAGGTCGCTGTGTGAGTAAGATAAGCGACCCTAGTGGCCGACACAAACACCGGGCCCATCTAGGAGTGGCACTGCAGTGTCACGCAGGATGTCCCTTCCAAAAAACCCTCCCCAAACAGCACATGACGCAAAGAAAAAAAGAGGCGCAATGAGGTAGCTGTGTGAGTAAGATTAGCGACCCTAGTGGCCGACACAAACACCGGGCCCATCTAGGAGTGGCACTGCAGTGTCACGCAGGATGGCCCTTCCAAAAAACCCTCCCCAAACAGCACATGACGCAAAGAAAAAAAGAGGCGCAATGAGGTAGCTGACTGTGTGAGTAAGATTAGCGACCCTAGTGGCCGACACAAACACCGGGCACATCTAGGAGTGGCACTGCAGTGTCACGCAGGATGTCCCTTCCAAAAAACCCTCCCCAAACAGCACATGACGCAAAGAAAAAAAGAGGCGCAATGAGGTAGCTGTGTGAGTAAGATTAGCGACCCTAGTGGCCGACACAAACACCGGGCCCATCTAGGAGTGGCACTGCAGTGTCACGCAGGGTGTCCCTTCCAAAAAACCCACCCCAATCAGCACATGATGCAAAGAAAAAGAAAAGAAAAAAGAGGTGCAAGATGGAATTATCCTTGGGCCCTCCCACCCACCCTTATGTTGTATAAACAAAACAGGACATGCACACTTTAACCAACCCATCATTTCAGTGACAGGGTCTGCCACACGACTGTGACTGATATGACGGGTTGGTTTGGACCCCCCCCAAAAAAGAAGCAATTAATCTCTCCTTGCACAAACTGGCTCTACAGAGGCAAGATGTCCACCTCATCTTCACCCTCCGATATATCACCGTGTACATCCCCCTCCTCACAGATTATCAATTCGTCCCCACTGGAATCCACCATCTCAGCTCCCTGTGTACTTTGTGGAGGCAATTGCTGCTGGTCAATGTCTCCGCGGAGGAATTGATTATAATTCATTTTAATGAACATCATCTTCTCCACATTTTCTGGATGTAACCTCGTACGCCGATTGCTGACAAGGTGAGCGGCGGCACTAAACACTCTTTCGGAGTACACACTTGTGGGAGGGCAACTTAGGTAGAATAAAGCCAGTTTGTGCAAGGGCCTCCAAATTGCCTCTTTTTCCTGCCAGTATAAGTACGGACTGTGTGACGTGCCTACTTGGATGCGGTCACTCATATAATCCTCCACCATTCTATCAATGTTGAGAGAATCATATGCAGTGACAGTAGACGACATGTCCGTAATCGTTGTCAGGTCCTTCAGTCCGGACCAGATGTCAGCATCAGCAGTCGCTCCAGACTGCCCTGCATCACCGCCAGCGGGTGGGCTCGGAATTCTGAGCCTTTTCCTCGCACCCCCAGTTGCGGGAGAATGTGAAGGAGGAGATGTTGACAGGTCGCGTTCCGCTTGACTTGACAATTTTGTCACCAGCAGGTCTTTCAACCCCAGCAGACCTGTGTCTGCCGGAAAGAGAGATCCAAGGTAGGCTTTAAATCTAGGATCGAGCACGGTGGCCAAAATGTAGTGCTCTGATTTCAACAGATTGACCACCCGTGAATCCTTGTTAAGCGAATTAAGGGCTGCATCCACAAGTCCCACATGCCTAGCGGAATCGCTCCGTGTTAGCTCCTCCTTCAATGCCTCCAGCTTCTTCTGCAAAAGCCTGATGAGGGGAATGACCTGACTCAGGCTGGCAGTGTCTGAACTGACTTCACGTGTGGCAAGTTCAAAGGGCATCAGAACCTTGCACAACGTTGAAATCATTCTCCACTGCACTTGAGACAGGTGCATTCCACCTACTATATCGTGCTCAATTGTATAGGCTTGAATGGCCTTTTGCTGCTCCTCCAACCTCTGAAGCATATAGAGGGTTGAATTCCACCTCGTTACCACTTCTTGCTTCAGATGATGGCAGGGCAGGTTCAGTAGTTTTTGGTGGTGCTCCAGTTTTCTGTACGTGGTGCCTGTACGCCGAAAGTGTCCCGCAATTCTTCTGGCCACCGACAGCATCTCTTGCACGGCCCTGTCGTTTTTTTAAAAATTCTGCACCACCAAATTCAAGGTATGTGCAAAACATGGGACGTGCTGGAATTGGCCCAGATTTAATGCACACACAATATTGCTGGCGTTGTCCGATGCCACAAATCCACAGGAGAGTCCAATTGGGGTAAGCCATTCCGCGATGATCTTCCTCAGTTGCCGTAAGAGGTTTTCAGCTGTGTGCGTATTCTGGAAAGCGGTGATACAAAGCGTAGCCTGCCTAGGAAAGAGTTGGCGTTTGCGAGATGCTGCTACTGGTGCCGCCGCTGCTGTTCTTGCGGCGGGAGTCCATACATCTACCCAGTGGGCTGTCACAGTCATATAGTCCTGACCCTGCCCTGCTCCACTTGTCCACATGTCCGTGGTTAAGTGGACATTGGGTACAGCTGCATTTTTTAGGACACTGGTGACTCTTTTTCTGAGGTCTGTGTACATTTTCGGTATCGCCTGCCTAGAGAAATGGAACCTAGATGGTATTTGGTACCGGGGACACAGTACCTCCAACAAGTCTCTAGTTGGCTCTGCAGTAATGATGGATACCGGAACCACGTTTCTCACCACCCAGGATGCCAAGGCCTCAGTTATCCGCTTTGCAGTAGGATGACTGCTGTGATATTTCATCTTCCTCGCAAAGGACTGTTGAACAGTCAATTGCTTACTGGAAGTAGTACAAGTGGGCTTACGACTTCCCCTCTGGGATGACCATCGACTCCCAGCGGCAACAACAGCAGCGCCAGCAGCAGTAGGCGTTACACGCAAGGATGCATCGGAGGAATCCCAGGCAGGAGAGGACTCGTCAGACTTGCCAGTGACATGGCCTGCAGGACTATTGGCATTCCTGGGGAAGGAGGAAATTGACACTGAGGGAGTTGGTGGGGTGGTTTGCGTGAGCTTGGTTACAAGAGGAAGGGATTTACTGGTCAGTGGACTGCTTCCGCTGTCACCCAAAGTTTTTGAACTTGTCACTGACTTATTATGAATGCGCTGCAGGTGACGTATAAGGGAGGATGTTCCGAGGTGGTTAACGTCCTTACCCCTACTTATTACAGCTTGACAAAGGGAACACACGGCTTGACACCTGTTGTCCGCATTTGTGGTGAAATACCTCCACACCGAAGAGCTGATTTTTTTGGTATTTTCACCTGGCATGTCAACGGCCATATTCCTCCCACGGACAACAGGTGTCTCCCCGGGTGCCTGACTTAAACAAACCACCTCACCATCAGAATCCTCCTGGTCAATTTCCTCCCCAGCGCCAGCAACACCCATATCCTCCTCATCCTGGTGTACTTCAACACTGACATCTTCAATCTGACTATCAGGAACTGGACTGCGGGTGCTCCTTCCAGCACTTGCAGGGGGCATGCAAATAGTGGAAGGCGCATGCTCTTCACGTCCAGTGTTGGGAAGGTCAGGCATCGCAAACGACACAATTGGACTCTCCTTGTGGATTTGGGATTTCAAAGAACGCACAGTTCTTTGCGGTGCTTTTGCCAGCTTGAGTCTTTTCAGTTTTCTAGCGAGAGGCTGAGTGCTTCCATCCTCATGTGAAGCTGAACCACTAGCCATGAACATAGGCCAGGGCCTCAGCCGTTCCTTGCCACTCCGTGTGGTAAATGGCATATTGGCAAGTTTACGCTTCTCCTCCGACAATTTTATTTTAGGTTTTGGAGTCCTTTTTTTTCTGATATTTGGTGTTTTGGATTTGACATGCTCTGTACTATGACATTGGGCATCGGCCTTGGCAGACGACGTTGCTGGCATTTCATCGTCTCGGCCATGACTAGTGGCAGCAGCTTCAGCACGAGGTGGAAGTGGATCTTGATCTTTCCCTAATTTTGGAACCTCAACTTTTTTGTTCTCCATATTTTATAGGCAGAACTAAAAGGCACCTCAGGTAAACAATGGAGATGGATGGATTGGATACTAGTATACAATTATGGACGGACTGCCACGGTTAGGTGGTATAAAAAAACCACGGTTAGGTGGTATATATTATAATAATAATACAATTATGGATGGACGGACTGCCTGCCGACTGCCGACACAGAGGTAGCCACAGCCGTGAACTACCGCACTGTACACTGGTTGATAAAGAGATAGTAGTATACTCGTAACAATTAGGATGACACTATGACGGTATAAAGAATGAAAAAAAAACCACGGTTAGGTGGTAGGTATATAATAATAAATAATACAATTCTGGTCGGACGGACTGCCTGCCGTGTGCCGACACAGAGGTAGCCACAGCCGTGAACTACCGCACTGTACACTGGTTGATAAAGAGATAGTAGTATACTCGTAACAATTAGGATGACACTATGACGGTATAAAGAATGAAAAAAAAACCACGGTTAGGTGGTAGGTATATAATAATAAATAATACAATTCTGGTCGGACGGACTGCCTGCCGTGTGCCGACACAGAGGTAGCCACAGCCGTGAACTACCGCACTGTACACTGGTTGATAAAGAGATAGTAGTATACTCGTAACAATTAGGATGACACTATGACGGTATAAAGAATGAAAAAAAAAACCACGGTTAGGTGGTAGGTATATAATAATAAATAATACAATTCTGGTCGGACGGACTGCCTGCCGTGTGCCGACACAGAGGTAGCCACAGCCGTGAACTACCGCACTGTACACTGGTTGATAAAGAGATAGTAGTATACTCGTAACAATTAGGATGACACTATGACGGTATAAAGAATGAAAAAAAAAACCACGGTTAGGTGGTAGGTATATAATAATAAATAATACAATTCTGGTCGGACGGACTGCCTGCCGTGTGCCGACACAGAGGTAGCCACAGCCGTGAACTACCGCACTGTACACTGGTTGATAAAGAGATAGTAGTATACTCGTAACAATTAGGATGACACTATGACGGTATAAAGAATGAAAAAAAAACCACGGTTAGGTGGTAGGTATATAATAATAAATAATACAATTCTGGTCGGACGGACTGCCTGCCGTGTGCCGACACAGAGGTAGCCACAGCCGTGAACTACCGCACTGTACACTGGTTGATAAAGAGATAGTAGTATACTCGTAACAATTAGGATGACACTATGACGGTATAAAGAATGAAAAAAAAAACCACGGTTAGGTGGTAGGTATATAATAATAAATAATACAATTCTGGTCGGACGGACTGCCTGCCGTGTGCCGACACAGAGGTAGCCACAGCCGTGAACTACCGCACTGTACACTGGTTGATAAAGAGATAGTAGTATACTCGTAACAATTAGGATGACACTATGACGGTATAAAGAATGAAAAAAAAACCACGGTTAGGTGGTAGGTATATAATAATAAATAATACAATTCTGGTCGGACGGACTGCCTGCCGTGTGCCGACACAGAGGTAGCCACAGCCGTGAACTACCGCACTGTACACTGGTTGATAAAGAGATAGTAGTATACTCGTAACAATTAGGATGACACTATGACGGTATAAAGAATGAAAAAAAAACCACGGTTAGGTGGTAGGTATATAATAATAAATAATACAATTCTGGTCGGACGGACTGCCTGCCGTGTGCCGACACAGAGGTAGCCACAGCCGTGAACTACCGCACTGTACACTGGTTGATAAAGAGATAGTAGTATACTCGTAACAATTAGGATGACACTATGACGGTATAAAGAATGAAAAAAAAACCACGGTTAGGTGGTAGGTATATAATAATAAATAATAAAATTCTGGTCGGACGGACTGCCTGCCGTGTGCCGACACAGAGGTAGCCACAGCCGTGAACTACCGCACTGTACACTGGTTGATAAAGAGATAGTAGTATACTCGTAACAATTAGGATGACACTATGACGGTATAAAGAATGAAAAAAAAAACCACGGTTAGGTGGTAGGTATATAATAATAAATAATACAATTCTGGTCGGACGGACTGCCTGCCGTGTGCCGACACAGAGGTAGCCACAGCCGTGAACTACCGCACTGTACACTGGTTGATAAAGAGATAGTAGTATACTCGTAACAATTAGGATGACACTATGACGGTATAAAGAATGAAAAAAAAAACCACGGTTAGGTGGTAGGTATATAATAATAAATAATACAATTCTGGTCGGACGGACTGCCTGCCGTGTGCCGACACAGAGGTAGCCACAGCCGTGAACTACCGCACTGTACACTGGTTGATAAAGAGATAGTAGTATACTCGTAACAATTAGGATGACACTATGACGGTATAAAGAATGAAAAAAAAACCACGGTTAGGTGGTAGGTATATAATAATAAATAATACAATTCTGGTCGGACGGACTGCCTGCCGTGTGCCGACACAGAGGTAGCCACAGCCGTGAACTACCGCACTGTACACTGGTTGATAAAGAGATAGTAGTATACTCGTAACAATTAGGATGACACTATGACGGTATAAAGAATGAAAAAAAAACCACGGTTAGGTGGTAGGTATATAATAATAAATAATACAATTCTGGTCGGACGGACTGTCTGCCGTGTGCCGACACAGAGGTAGCCACAGCCGTGAACTACCGCACTGTACTGTGTCTGCTGCTAATATAGACTGGTTGATATTTAAAGAGATATTAGTAGTATACAACAATACTATACTGGTGGTCAGGCACTGGTCACCACTCCTGCAGCAAAAGTGTGCACTGTTAATTAATATAATTGTACTCCTGGCTCCTGCTAACAACCTGCAGTGCTCCCCAGTCTCCCCCACAATTAATTATAAGCTTTTAATTTATACATTGATGACTGTGCAGCACACTGGGCTGAGCTGAGTGCACACAGACTGAGTCACACTGTGTGACTGACTGTGCTGTGTATCGTTTTTTTTTTCAGGCAGAGAACGGATATAGCAGAGAGAAGTGAACGGATATATTATATTAAATAAAAGTTAACTAGCAACTGCACTGGTCACTGACTGTGGTAAACTAACTCTGTCTGCGACTCTGCACAATCTCTCTCTCTCTATCTAATCTATCTCTATTCTAATGGAGAGGACGCCAGACACGTCCTCTCCCTATCAATCTCAATGCACGAGTGAAAATGGCGGCGACGCGCGGCTCCTTATATAGAATCCGAGTCTCGCGATAGAATCCGAGCCTCGCGAGAATCCGACAGCGTCATGATGACGTTCGGGCGCGCTCGGGTTAACCGAGCAAGGCGGGAAGATCCGAGTCGCTCGGACCCGTGAAAAAAAACATGAAGTTCGGGCGGGTTCGGATTCCGAGGAACCGAACCCGCTCATCTCTAATATATATAATATTATATATAGATAATAGATGATGCAGCACACTGGCCTGAGCAGTGCACACAGATATGGTATGTGACTGAGTCACTGTGTGCTGTGTATCGCTTTTTTCAGGCAGAGAACGGATTATAAAGTAAACTGGTGGTCACTGGTCACTATCAGCAAAACTCTGCACTGTACTGAGTACTCCTAATGCTCCCCAAAATTAGTAAATCAAGTGTCTCTCTAATCTATTCTAAACGGAGAGGACGCCAGCCACGTCCTCTCCCTATCAATCTCAATGCACGTGTGAAAATGGCGGCGACGCGCGGCTCCTTATATAGAATCCGAGTCTCGCGATAGAATCCGAGCCTCGCGAGAATCCGACAGCGTCATGATGACGTTCGGGCGCGCTCGGGTTAACCGAGCAAGGCGGGAAGATCCGAGTCGCTCGGACCCGTGAAAAAAAACATGAAGTTCGTGCGGGTTCGGATTCAGAGAAACCGAACCCGCTCATCTCTAATAAAAACACGTGCTTTTCACTTCTCTGGTGTTTATTTTAGTACAAACGTTATATCTCATACAACAATATAATAAAAAATTAAGTATGCATACTCATTAGGGGCACATTCTAAAAAAATATTTTATAATAATAAAAATGATGATATTTCTCTGTTTTAGACATCCAGTGCTTAAATCTATCAGAGACAATTAATAGTTACACTCCTGGATTAAAATGCAACATAATTTATGTATCCACAACGTTTAAACGGTGATTTTCCAAGGTGAAAACTCAGTTCTCTGTTTAAAGACACAGTTTCCACAACATTGAATATTGCTTATCTTCGTTGTATTAGAACTCAGTCTTTAGCATAGGACCACAGTTCTCATTCATATAGTTGCAAAGTCCATAGACTGACAGTTTCTAAATTGAGCCGCTTACCACCGTGTCCGTGGATGCAGACGTGATGGGGAGATCCTCGCCGTGCACAGCCATGCTGGTTTGCTTTCCTTCTCCCCGTCCGTCCTCCGTGGTGGTAGCGGTGCTGGATGGTTTCTAACCCTCAACGTGAGTGGGGCCGCTTGTATGTGGACAATTTTCAGAATAGACTCAGTCTTTAGTCTCAGTCTCCAGCTGAACTGCAATCAAAGGAGACGCGGCTAGCAAGGTGGAGAGTCTATTCTGAAAATCGTCCACATACAAGCGGCCCCACTCACGTTGAGGGTTAGAAACCATCCAGCACCGCTACCACCACGGAGGACGGACGGGGAGAAGGAAAGCAAACCAGCATCGCTGTGCACGGCGAGGATTTCCCCATCACGTCTGCATCCACGGACACGGTGGTAAGCGGCTCAATTTAGAAACTGTCAGTCTATGGACTTTGCAACTATATGAATGAGAACTGTGGTCCTATGCTAAAGTCTGAGTTCTAATACAACGAAGATAAGCAATATTCAATGTTGTGGAAACTGTGTCTTTAAACAGAGAAACTGAGTTTTCACCTTGGAAAATCACCGTTTAAACGTTGTGGATACATACATCATGTTGCATTTTAATCCAGGAGTGTAACTATTAATTGTCTCTGATAGATTTGAGCACTGGATGTCTAAAACAGAGAAACATCATCATTTTTTATTATTATAAAATAATTTTTTAGAATGTGCCCCTAATGAGTATGCATACTTAATTTTTTATTATATTGTTGTATGAGATATAACGTTTGTACTAAAATAAACACCAGAGAAGTGAAAAACACGTGTTTTTATTCATATACGCACCTGGAGAAATAGCGCAATCAGTCACTTTTCTTTTTTCTTGTGTAGCTTCTTGATCAGTGTTTTGATCAAGTTTTAGCTGTACGTACACAGGTACAGCTGGACAAAGATTGCAGCTCTAAATTTATAAATCTCAAATTAAGAGTAAATAATACAATTAACAAATTAGCGCCTGGATCAGGGTTGTTTTTTCCCATATATTAAATGATGTATTGCACAGACCCTTCATTTGTGAACATTGCTATTGTAAACATTAAAGGACAGTCTTTGTGCAGAATGTGTTATCAATGGTGAGACTTCTGACTCATACCGTTTTGGGTATGTGGTGTGTGCCTTGATGTTAGAAGGTGGGTTCCAGCCGGGCAGCCCAGCAACACACCACACACTTGGCCCAATCGCAGATGGAAGCAGCGAAGGACACCGGTAGAGGTCCAAAGAAGATAAAAAGTCCCACTGGCACAACGCGTTTCGGATAGATTATCCTTTTTCAAGTGCTTTAGATGAAGTGTGAATCACTGCCCTATTTAAAGTGCTTATCCGGAAGTATCTGATTACGGAGTTCCCGCCGTTTTGCGTTCCACCGCACGGCCGGAGCCGGAAGTATGCGTTCCACCTACATACTCTTTGACGGAAATGTAGAGGATTATTCTGATCGTTATTATCCCTTCGTTTCAGCGCCAAGCACACATATCCGTCCCCAACGACCAGGACAGGAGGCAATAACCATCCTCACAGCTTCCGTTCCACCGCTTACCGCAACCGGAAGTGTATTCCATGCGTCTTGCGTTCCACCGCTTGCCGCGACCGGAAGTGTGCATTCCATTTGCTATAAATATGAACTGCGTTCCACTGCCTGCCGGAAACGGAAGTGTGCGTTCCACTTGTCATGGATATGGTCCATGATGATAACCTTTGTAGTTTCCTTTTGTTCTGTATCCAATCCATTTGTAAGTTTAATATTATTCTTTCACCATCTCAATATTTATCTTCATAAAGGGAAAAAAAGGTTGCCAACATTTACCTACATGGTACTTAGTATTCCCATGAAGTCCATCCCTATTGGCAACACTATATTCTCTTATTGTGACATGAAAAAAAGAAGAGCAAAAAACAGTTTTAAAACATGTTAAAACATAACATAAAATATTACATCATGAACCATTTCAGTTCGAATGGTCAGAATGCGGGATACGAGGGACTTTATTAGGCAGAAGTAGATCCAGGATCGTGGGACTCTCCCTGGGGGGTCTTCTACGGTATGCTGGCGCCGGGATCACTCGCCCCGAGTGCAAAATAGCCCCTTGCGGGCTCGCTGCGCTCGCCAGGCTGTTCATTCTCCCTCCAGGGGGGTCGTGGACACCCCAAGAGGGAAAATAGTTGTCGGCATTCCGGTGGCCAGGATTCCGGCGTCGGTATGCTGAGCGCCAGGATCCCGACAGCCGGCATATGAAATGCCTTCCCTCCCTAAGAGCTTATTACACAGACAAGCAGGGATGTCAGTGGAGTAATAGCAGACCCCCCCCACCCAGATTCCACCAGCCCCCCCCCCCCCCACCCCCCCCACAAACACACACACACATATAAATATAAAGTAGTGTAGCGAGTGCTGTGTTCTGATTTACTACTGGTGACCGGGAGTCACATTCACGACTGGTATTAATCACCTCTCCGCCTGACAATAGAATTTCCCTAATCTGCATTTAACTCCATTCGTGCTGGTGAATTTGTCCCCAGATCCCCCCCCCCCCCCCCCCTCTCTATGCTAGTGCTGGGAACAGACCCCCCCTCTGTACCCTGCATATCATTGTGTCAGCTGCATCCGCCGGGCTCCGCTATCCTGCTGCAGCCATTGTACACGTGAATAATAATATCCCACCGACACAAGGATCTCATTCCTGACACTCAGATAATCTCAGCATATATGTGTATGTATATATATATATATATACCACTAGCCTAGGTTTGTGGTGCAGCACGGTCTGTGAGCACACTATGAGGGTCATTCCGAGTTGATCGCTCATTAGCTACTTTTTGCAGCGCTGCGATCAGATAGTCGCCACCTATAGAGGAGTGGATTTTAGCTGTGTAAGTGTGCGATCGCCTGTGCAGCCGAGCGGTACAAAAACATTTTGTGCAGTTTCAGAGTAGCCCAGAACTTACTCAGCCGCTGCGATCACATCAGCCTGTTACTGTCTGGAAGTGACGTCAGACACCCGCCCTGCAAACGCTTGGACACGCCTGTGTTTTTCCAACCACTCCTAGAAAACTGTCAGTTGACACCCACAAACGCTCTCTTCCGGTCAATCTCCTTGTGATCGGCTGTGCGAATGGATTCTTCGTTAAATCCATCGCTCAGCAACGATCTACTTTGTACCCATACGACGCGCCTGCGCACTGCAGTGCATGTGCAGTTTTGCGAGTTTTTACCTGATCGCACTGCAACAAAAAAACCTAGCGTGCGATCAGGTCGGAATGACCCCCTATTTACATTAGAGATGTGCGGCGGGCACTTTTCGTGTTTTGTGTTTTGGTTTAAGTTCTGGTTCCATGCTCGTGTTTTGGTTTTGGCTTGGTTTTGCAGCATGATGCAGAACAAGACACTGTACTAGTATTAGTAATGTAGTATTACTGAGCACCACAAGACAATGAGCAGTGATACTGAGCACTGATGATATTGAGCACTGATGATGATACTACTGAGCACTGATGATACTACTGAGAACTGACACTGAGCAGCACAATTAGCAAAAGACACTGTACTAGTATTAGTAATATAGTATTACTGAGCACCACAAGACAATGAGCAGTGATACTGAGCACTGATGATACTGAGCACTGATGATACTACTGAGCACTGATGATACTACTGAGCACTGACACTGAGCAGCACAATTAGCAAAAGACACTGTACTAGTATTAGTAATATAGTATTACTGAGCACCACAAGACAATGAGCAGTTATACTGAGCACTGATGATACTACTGAGCACTGATACTGAGCACTGATGATAGTACTGAGCACTGACACTGAGCAGCACAATTAGCAAAAGACACTGTACTAGTATTAGTAATGTAGTATTACTGAGCACCACAAGACAATGAGCAGTGATACTGAGCACTGATGATACTGAGCACTGATGATACTACTGAGCACTGATGATACTACTGAGCACTGACACTGAGCAGCACAATTAGCAAAAGACACTGTACTAGTATTAGTAATATAGTATTACTGAGCACCACAAGACAATGAGCAGTGATACTGAGCACTGATGATACTACTGAGCACTGATACTGAGCACTGATGATACTACTGAGAACTGACACTGAGCAGCACAATTAGCAAAAGACACTGTACTAGTATTAGTAATATAGTATTACTGAGCACCACAAGACAATGAGCAGTGATACTGAGCACTGATGATACTACTGAGCACTGATACTGAACACTGATGATACTACTGAGAACTGACACTGAGCAGCACAATTAGCACAAGACACTGTACTAGTATTAGTAATATAGTATTACTGAGCACCACAAGACAATGAGCAGTGATACTGAGCACTGATGATACTACTGATCAATGATACTGAGCACTGATGATAGTACTGAGCACTGACAATGAGCAGCACAATTAGCACAAGACACTGTACTAGTATTAGTAATTTAGTATTACTGAGCACCACAAGACAATGAGCAGTGATACTGAGCACTGATGATACTACTGAGCACTGATACTGAGCACTGATGATACTGAGCACTGATGATACTACTGAGCACTGATGATACTACTGAGCACTGACACTGAGCAGCACAATTATCAAAAGACACTGTACTAATATTAGTAATATAGTATTACTGAGCACCACAAGACAATGAGCAGTGATACTGAGCACTGATGATACTACTGAGCACTGATACTGAGCACTGATGATACTACTGAGAACTGACACTGAGCAGCACAATTAGCACAAGACACTGTACTAGTATTAGTAATATAGTGTTACTGAGCACCACAAGACAATGAGCAGTGATACTGAGCACTGATGATACTACTGAGCACTGATACTGAGCACTGATGATAGTACTGAGCACTGACACTGAGCAGCACAATTAGCACAAGACACTGTACTAGTATTAGTAATTTAGTATTACTGAGCACCACAAGACAATGAGCAGTGATACTGAGCACTGATGATACTACTGAGCACTGATGATACTACTGAGCACTGACACTGAGCAGCACAATTAGCAAAAGACACTGTACTAGTATTAGTAATATAGTATTACTGAGCACCACAAGACAATGAGCAGTGATACTGAGCACTGATGATACTACTGAGCACTGATACTGAGCACTGATGATACTACTGAGAACTGACACTGAGCAGCACAATTAGCACAAGACACTGTACTAGTATTAGTAATGTAGTATTACTGAGCACCACAAGACTTATTTATACGTGCAGTACCACTGGACATATATGGCAGTATCACTGGATTTATATGGCAGTACCACTGGCCTGGATTTATCCGCCATTACCACTGGATTTATACGTGCAGTACCACTGGACATATATGGCAGTATCACTGGATTTATATGGCAGTACCACTGGACTGGATTTATACGGCAATATCACTGGATTTATACGGCAGTACCACTGGACTGGATTTATATGGCAGTACCACTGGACATATACGGCAGTATCACTGGAATTATATGGCAGTACCACTGGACATATACGGCAGTATCACTGGACTGGATTTATACGCCAGTACCACTGGATTTATATGGCAGTACCAATGGACATATACGGCAGTATCACTGGACATATACGTCAGTATCACTAGACATATACGGCAGTACCACTGGACTTGATTTATACAGCAATATCACTGGATTTATACGGCAGTACCACTGGACATATACAGTAGTATCACTGGACTGGATTTATACAGCAATATCACTGGATTTATACGGCAGTACCACTGGACATATACGGTAATATCACTGGATTTATACAGCAGTATCACTAGCCTGGATTTATACGGCAGTACCACTGGATTTATACGGCAGTACCACTGGACATATACGGTAGTATCACTGGATTTATACAGCAGTATCATTAGCCTGGATTTATACGGTAGTACCACTGGATTTATACGGCAGTATCACTGGACTTATACGGCAGCACCACTGGACTTATACGGCAGCACCACTGGACTTATACGGCAGTACCACTGGACTTATACGGCAGCACCACTGGACTTATACGGCAGCACCACTGGACTTATACGGCAGTACCACTGGACTTATACGGCAGTATCACTGGACTTATACGGCAGCACCACTGGACTTATACGGCAGCACCACTGGACTTATACGGCAGCACCACTGGACTTATACGGCAGCACCACTGGACATATACGGCAGTACCACTGGACTTATACGGCAGTACCACTGGACATATACGGCAGTACCACTGGACTTATACGGCAGTACCACTGGACTTATACGGCAGCACCACTGGACTTATACGGCAGCACCACTGGACTTATACGGCAGTACCACTGGACTTATACGGCAGTATCACTGGACTTATACGGCAGCACCACTGGACTTATACGGCAGCACCACTGGACTTATACGGCAGCACCACTGGACTTATACGGCAGTACCACTGGACTTATACGGCAGCATCACTGGACTTATACGTCAGCACCACTGGACTTATACGGCAGCACCACTGGACTTATACGGCAGCACCACTGGACTTATACGGCAGCACCACTGGACTTATACGGCAGTACCACTGGACATATACGGCAGTACCACTGGACATATACGGCAGTACCACTGGACTTATACGGCAGTACCACTGGACATATACGGCAGTACCACTGGACTTATACGGCAGTACCACTGGACATTTACAGCAGTACCACTGGACTTATACGGCAGTACCACTGGACATATACAGCAGTACCACTGGACTTATATGGCAGTATCACTGCAGTTATACGGCAGAACAGGGACACCACCACTGGACTGATGCCGCACAAGACACCACACTGGACTGGACTTATACAGCAGCACTGGACATATGGCAGCAGAGGACACCACCACTGTGACTGGACTGATGCAGCATAAGACACTACACTGGACTGAGCAGTACAAGACAGCACTGGAATCGCCACCCCACTTTCCCTCCCGCACAGACACAGAGGACGGAGACACAGCCTCTCACTACACCTCCAATTCCAGAGTGAAAATGGCGGCGACGCGCGGCTCCTTATACGGAATCCAAACCCCGCGAGAATCCGACAGCGGGATGATGACGTTTTGCCTCATTCTGGTTTCCAAGTCAGGCGGGAAAACCCGAGCCGGGCTCGGATCCGGGCTCGGGTAGTGAAGTCCGGTAGGGTTTGGTTCTCAGGGAACCGAACCCGCTCATCTCTAATTTACATAGAGATCCCAGGGGCTCAGCACTCGCTGTAATTACAATAATAGACAGTGGTGTTCTAGTTCATGTATAGAGCATAGTTGCCTACCCTCCCTCATTCTGCAGGAGACTCCCTGAAATAGCAGCAATCTCCCTCACTCCCTGAAAAGTCCAGCAATCTCCCTGATTGCACTTTACCCCCATTGTGCAGCTATTACATTCTTGGGGGGGAAATAAATCAGAGATACATACAGTCAAATGGGATCATTAGTGCCATTTCCCTGCATTGGTTATAAGGCACAATGATCCCTATGGCCACTTACAGTATATGGAACATCTTGTAAAACACAATACACAAACAAATCCTGCAAAATATCAGTGTCTTTTCTTCAACAAGTAGATTTTACTAACTTTGGGGCTCATTTACATTTGGATGTAAGTCACTTTCATGACACGCCTCTCCGATGTAGCAGTACGCGCCCGCGCTGATAGGTGTTACTTTCACAATCTCCCTGAAATGCTTTTTCAAAAGTAGGCAAGTATGGTATAGAGCAATGCATTTAAGCCTGCAGCCCCCGGCCAGGGACCCCACTATACTGCAGGTGCTACTCCTTAGCTCAGAGTAATGACCATAGCTGTCACATTAGTGTTACACTTTAGGTGTGCTACCGGGTGTAAAGCTCTGCTGGACAGAGAGCATGGAGCATTGAGCTTCCCTGCCGTCTCCGCACCGATGTCCAGGTAGCGCCATCCTGAGACGGCGAACCTGATCTCCATGGAGCTGCGGTAAGCATAGCTCTCTATTCCTATATGAATCACACTCACCATACTACAGTGCAGTGACGTGATTCAGGCATGGAGCGGGGGGAGGTGGGGGGGCTGGGGAAGTCAGGTGACCTGCTCCATGAATATCATGACCCCATAGTCCTGCATTGTTAGAGCTCTGTATTGCAGGGGAGTCGGCAGCTAAGCTCCCAGTCCCCCGCTGTCAGTGCGCAGTCCTGCAGCGACTCTCCCTGCATCGCCACTGGTGCTCCCGTAGCTGCGACGCACAACATACAATAATAAAAAGACAGTTTTTAAATAAATGGCATCTGGCGGCGGCCATGCAGGTGTACACGGTACCTAGTGCTGTGTAGTGCTTTTAGGAAATGGCGTTACGGCATGAGGGATAATCCCTTCAGTGTGGCAGCCACCATTTTAGCCATATGGGGGAGCGGGGCTGTTGGTTCGGGGCTGGACCCGGCCACAGAGGGATAATAAGTCCCCGGCATAAACACAATGTGCCATTCAGGATCAGCCGGCAGCGCAGAGGTGCACGGAGAAACGTGCAATGCCGGCATTACGGTAAGTTTCCGTTAAGTGTGCAGCAGCACAACGCTTTGTAATGAATCCCCCCCATAGACCCGCGGTATACATTTACAGCATCCAATTCAGTGACTTTGAAGTTTGAATGGGGTTGAACTTGAACCTAAAAACTGACATCATCCCAGGATCCGCACACACCCGCTTAATCCTGCGACCACAGCGGACGGCGTTGCTGGCCAAAGACCCGTTTCTGATGCCTGCGGCTACACCAGTGTTCTGTGTCACTGTACTGTAAGGGGGAGTGTGCAAGGGGAGGGGCAAAGGTCAACAGCCGACGAGAATAAGACTGCGCTCGGTGCTTTATCCAGGGGTGACCGCGAGCCAAGGGCCTAATCTGTGTGAGACTGGAAAATCAGAGGCTCTGAGAATTTACCAACACACATTGGAGTACACTGCGTTCCCTCGCGCTCCTTCTGTAAGTTGGAGTACACTGCGTTCCCTCTCACTCCTTCTGTAACTTGGAGTACACTGCGTTCCCTCGCGCTCCTTCTGTAAGTTGCAGTACACTGCGTTCCCTCGCGCTCCTTCTGTAAGTTGCAGTACACTGCGTTCCCTCGCGCTCCTTCTGTAAGTTGGAGTACACTGCGTTCCCTCTCGCTCCTTCTGTAACTTGGAGTACACTGCGTTCCCTCGCGCTCCTTCTGTAAGTTGGAGTACACTGCGTTCCCTCGCGCTCCTTCTGTAAGTTGGAGTACACTGCGTTCCCTCGCGCTCCTTCTGTAAGTTGGAGTACACTGCGTTCCCTCGCGCTCCTTCTGTAAGTTGGAGTACACTGCGTTCCCTCGCGCTCCTTCTGTAAGTTGGAGTACACTGCGTTCCCTCGCGCTCCTTCTGTAAGTTGGAGTACACTGCGTTCCCTCGCGCTCCTTCTGTAAGTTGCAGTACACTGCGTTCCCTCGCGCTCCTTCTGTAAGTTGGAGTACACTGCATTCCCTCTCGCTCCTTCTGTTACTTGGAGTACACTGCGTTCCCTCGCGCTCCTTCTGTAAGTTGGAGTACACTGCGTTCCCTCGCGCTCCTTCTGTAAGTTGGAGTACACTGCGTTCCCTCGCGCTCCTTCTGTAAGTTGGAGTACACTGCGTTCCCTCGCGCTCCTTCTGTAAGTTGGAGTACACTGCGTTCCCTCGCGCTCCTTCTGTAAGTTGGAGTACACTGCGTTCCCTCGCGCTCCTTCTGTAAGTTGGAGTACACTGCGTTCCCTCGCGCTCCTTCTGTAAGTTGGAGCACACTGCGTTCCCTCGCGCTCCTTCTGTAAGTTGGAGTACACTGCGTTCCCTCGCGCTCCTTCTGTAAGTTGGAGTACACTGCGTTCCCTCGCGCTCCTTCTGTAAGTTGGAGTACACTGCGTTCTCTCGCGCTCCTTCTGTAAGTTGCAGTACACTGCGTTCCCTCGCGCTCCTTCTGTAAGTTGGAGTACACTGCGTTCCCTCGCGCTCCTTCTGTAAGTTGCAGTACACTGCGTTCCCTCGCGCTCCTTCTGTAAGTTGCAGTACACTGCGTTCCCTCGCGCTCCTTCTGTAAGTTGCAGTGCACTGCGTTCCCTCGCGCTCCTTCTGTAAGTTGGAGTACACTGCGTTCCCTCGCGCTCCTTCTGTAAGTTGCAGTACACTGCGTTCCCTCGCGCTCCTTCTGTAAGTTGGAGTACACTGCGTTCCCTCGCGCTCCTTCTGTAAGTTGCAGTACACTGCGTTCCCTCGCGCTCCTTCTGTAAGTTGGAGTACACTGCGTTCCCTCGCGCTCCTTCTGTAAGTTGGAGTACACTGCGTTCCCTCGCGCTCCTTCTGTAAGTTGGAGTACACTGCGTTCCCTCGCGCTCCTTCTGTAAGTTGGAGTACACTGCGTTCCCTCGCGCTCCTTCTGTAAGTTGGAGTACACTGCGTTCCCTCGCGCTCCTTCTGTAAGTTGCAGTACACTGCGTTCCCTCGCGCTCCTTCTGTAAGTTGCAGTACACTGCGTTCCCTCGCGCTCCTTCTGTAAGTTGCAGTACACTGCGTTCCCTCGCGCTCCTTCTGTAAGTTGCAGTACACTGCGTTCCCTCGCGCTCCTTCTGTAAGTTGCAGTACACTGCGTTCCCTCGCGCTCCTTCTGTAAGTTGGAGTACACTGCGTTCCCTCGCGCTCCTTCTGTAATTTGCAGTACACTGCGTTCCCTCGCGCTCCTTCTGTAAGTTGGAGTACACTGCGTTCCCTCGCGCTCCTTCTGTAAGTTGCAGTACACTGCGTTCCCTCACGCTCCTTCTGTAAGTTGGAGTACACTGCGTTCCCTCGCGCTCCTTCTGTAAGTTGGAGTACACTGCGTTCCCTCGCGCTCCTTCTGTAAGTTGGAGTACACTGCGTTCCCCCGCGCTCCTTCTGTAAGTTGGAGTACACTCCCTCGCGCTCCTTCTGTAAGTTGGAGTACACTGCGTTCCCTCGCGCTCCTTCTGTAAGTTGGAGTACACTGCGTTCCCTCGCGCTCCTTCTGTAAGTTGGAGTACACTGCGTTCCCTCGCGCTTCTTCTGTAAGTTGGAGTACACTGCGTTCCCTCGCGCTCCTTCTGTAAGTTGGAGTACACTGCGTTCCCTCGCGCTCCTTCTGTAAGTTGGAGTACACTGCGTTCCCTCGCGCTCCTTCTGTAAGTTGGAGTACACTGCGTTCCCTCGCCCTCCTTCTGTAAGTTGGAGTACACTGCGTTCCCTCGCGCTCCTTCTGTAAGTTGGAGTACACTGCGTTCCCTCGCGCTCCTTCTGGAGAAAGGAAAACTATGTCTTATGTAAATACGTCCGGCAGGAATGGGCGATGAGAGGCTCAGACACAGCCAAAGTCTCTCTGTCATTTACTTAACCCCGCCGGCTCAGGACATGACAAGCAAACTTCCTAACATGGAAGCGGAGGGTCCGTCTGTGACCCGGGATAACAGAGGGACGTCGTCACCCACTTTCTGATCCCAAATGATACGATACTGGGTTATCCGCTGAATTCCACCCACTCAATACCCACAATAATTAATCCCAAATCACCGCTGACTCCTCCAGGAGATAAAACTCTCACACTCCCCTATTAATGTAGCTGCAGAAAGCTGGTGCTGACTCCACTAGGCCTGGATACAGATACGCTCTTCCTTAGATTGTAAGCTCATGTTTCTCATTCATGTTTTAAAGCCAAACTCGCCACACGCCCACCGCAAAAAAAAACACTGACGGCTCAGAAAACCTTGTAGCCGTCCTCGGGACTGTAGCGCACCAGTAAATAAAAATATATTTTATATTATTAACCAGTAATATTACTAAAGCACCCAGCCATGAGAGGGATGTTGGGGTGAAATCTGATGCTCAGGGCACAATTGTACGCTCTCACGAGCAGGGTCCTCTTCCCTCATGTGCTTATCCTTCTCTCACTTAAACCTTCTCCGTCGATACCTAACCTAGCGTTTTTTTGCCGCCTGATACTTATGTCAGTGTCATCTGCTGATGCAGCTATGTGTATATACCCTGTACTTGTCCTATATTGTCTTCAGCTGTAAGTCGCTGTTTTCCTATCTTTGTCTATGTACTCTGTAATGGGCGCTGCGGAACCCTTGTGGCGCCATAGAAATAAAGGATGATAATAATAATAATAATTGTGCGAGTTTGACCCCCTTAGGGAACAGAGACCAGACCAGCCTAAGGTTGTCACTGTGGAAGGAGACGCCCCGTCTGCCCCCTGCCATAGAGGCACCAGTCCTGGCCGGTAATGGATAGAGCAGGTGATTCGTTCCAAGCTTTTTATCCCCTCTGCGTTTTTTTATTTTTGGGGTTTTTAACACATGTTGCCAGGCAACAGAACTTTATTTGCGGCTATCTGACTGTCCAGAGGGACCCCTCTTATATATCTATTTGTGCTGCACAGAGCCGGCCATAGGCATAGGCAAACTAGGCAATTGCCTAGGGCATTTGATGTGCCTAGGGGCATCAGCAGCTTCTGCTGATTAAAATGATATGCGGCATGCCTATATTCTGTGTGTAGCATTTCATATGCAGATACAGCCACAGTCTCACACAGTATATAGGCATGCTGCATATCAGTTTAATCAGCAGAAGCTGCTTGTGCATCCTAGCCACATAGCAATGCAAATAAGATGCATTTTCATTAAAAAAAGGTGCCCATCGTTAGCATTGAGGCAAGATTTAGGAGGACACATCTGTATCCAAGCAGAGGCAGAGGTCACAGTGTTAGTGGCAGTGTGAGTGCTATGTGCATGTGAGTGGGTTGGTTGTGCAGTAGTGTTCAGAATATGTGTAAGGAGTATTATGTGTGTCATGTAAAAATGCATTAATAATGTGCAACATATGTGTAAGGGGCACTATGTGTGTCATTATGTGTATAAGGGCATTAATAATGTGCAGCATATGTGTAACAGGGAACTACTGTATGTGTGTCATTATGTGTATAGGGGCACTAATAATGTGCAGCAAATGTGTAGGGGGCACTATGTGTGTCATTATGTGTATAAGGGCATTAATAATGTGCGGCATATGTGTAAGGGACATTATGTGTAAAAGGGCATTAATAAAGGTTGTCATAATGTGTAAGGTGCATTATGTTTATAAGGACATTAATAATGTATCTCATATGTGTAAGGGGCATTACTGTGTGGCATTATGTGTATAAGGTGCTCTACTATGTGGCATTGCGTATAGAAAGGGCACTACTGTGTCGTCTAATGTGAATAAAGAGCAAGAGGGTGTGGTGTAATGTGAATAAGGAGCAATTCAGTGTGATGTAATGTGAATAAGGGGCTCTACTGTGAGCAGTAACGTTTATAAGGTAAAGTGATGCTACTGTGGGATGTAATATGAATTATGGACACTACCGCATGATCAAATGTGAATAAAGTTGCAGTATTGTGTGGCGTAATTGGAATTGGGGGTACTGTTGTGTGGCCATGCCCCTTGCCAGCAAAAACACACCCCTTTTTGGGCTGTGCGCCAAGTGTGCAAACTGTTCCTATTTAAAATATAGGGGGTACAAACACCAAAATAAGGACTGTTATGGATATGGGGTGGTGGTGCTGGGAAAGAGGTACAAGGTCAGAGGTGGAACCAGCGGTGGTGCTAGGGGGCACCAGCCAAAATCTTGCCTAGGGCATCATATTGGTTAGGGCCGGCTCTGGTGCTGCATTTCCTGTGAGTTGCAACTTGATGACAATAAATTCTCCAATTTCTTTCTTTAACATTAAAATAAATCGGGACAGACGCAGCCAATGGAGATTCATCCTGGTAGGTGGACTTTGCGTCCATGCGCAAGCTGCAACGCAACAAAAATATCTGCAGTGTTTTAAAATAAGGGAGGAATTCAAATGTTATCGCGGGCCCACCGCAAGCTATTCAAATGTCGCTGCCGACCGGTGCGAGACCTGTCTATTGATATTTATTGTTCTACAGAAAAGTGTTATATATTTATTCTAGTGATGTGCACCGGACATTTTTCGGGTTTTGTGTTTTGGTTTTGGATTCGGTTCCGCGGCCGTGTTTTGGATTCGGACGCGTTTTGGCAAAACCTCCCTGAAAATTTTTTGTCGGATTCGGGTGTGTTTTGGATTCGGGTGTTTTTTTACAAAAAACCCACAAAAACAGCTTAAATCATAGAATTTGGGGGTCATTTTGATCCCATAGTATTATTAACCTCAATAACCATAATTTACACTCATTTCCAGTGTATTCTGAACACCTCACACCTCACAATATTATTTTTAGTCCTAAAATTTGCACCAAGGTCGCTGTGTGACTAAGCTAAGCGACACAAGTGGCCGACACAAACACCTGGCCCATCTAGGAGTGGCACTGCAGTGTCAGGTAGGATGGCACTTCAAAAAAATTGTCCCCAAACAGCACATGATGCAAAGAAAAAAAGAGGCGCACCAAGGTCGCTGTGTGACTAAGCTAAGCGACACAAGTGGCCGACACAAACACCTGGCCCATCTAGGAGTGGCACTGCAGTGTCAGGCAGGATGGCACTTCAAAAAAATAGTCCCCAAACAGCACATGATACAAAGAAAAAAAGAGGCGCACCAAGGTCGCTGTGTGACTAAGCTAAGCGACACAAGTGGCCGACACAAACACCTGGCCCATCTAGGAGTGGCACTGCAGTGTCAGACAGGATGGCACTTAAAAAAATAGTCCCCAAACAGCACATGACGCAAAGAAAAAAAGAGGCGCAATGAGGTAGCTGTGTGACGACTAAGCTAAGCGACCCAAGTGGCCGACACAAACACCTGGCCCATCTAGGAGTGATACTGCAGTTTTCTAGCGAGAGGATGAGTGCTTCCATCCTCATGTGAATCTGAACCACTAGCCATGAACATAGGCCAGGGCCTCAGCCGTTCCTTGCCACTCCGTGTCGTAAATGGCATATTGGCAAGTTTACGCTTCTCCTCAGACGCTTTTAATTTTGATTTTTGGGTCATTTTACTGAACTTTTGTTTTTTGGATTTTACATGCTCTCTACTATGACATTGGGCATCGGCCTTGGCAGACGACGTTGATGGCATTTCATCGTCTCGGCCATGACTAGTGGCAGCAGCTTCAGCACGAGGTGGAAGTGGATCTTGATCTTTCCCTATTTTACCCTCCACATTTTTGTTCTCCATTTTTTAATGTGTGGAATTATATGCCAGTAATATATCAATAGCAGTGGACTACTGTACCGTACTGCTATATATTATATACTGGTCAGCAAAATTCTGCACTGTCCTCCTACTATATATACTGCGCACAACAACTAAAATGCACCACAGGTATGGATGGATAGTATACTGGATGACACAGAGGTAGGTAGAGCAGTGGACTACTGTACCGTACTGCTATATATTATATACTGGTGGTCAGCAAAATTATGCACTGTCCTTCTACTATATATACTGCGCACAACTAAAATGCACCCCAGGAATGGATGCATAGTATACTTGACGACACAGAAGTAGAGCAATGGACTACTGTACCGTACTGCTATATATTACTGGTGGTCTCAGCAAAATTCTGCACTGTCCTACTATATACTACAATGCAGCACAGATATGGAGCGTTTTTTAGGCAGAGAACGTATAATACTGGTGGTCACTGGTCAGCAAAACTCTGCACTGTACTCCTCCTATATAATACTGCTGGTCCCCAGTCCCCACAATAAAGCAATCAGCACACTGAGCACAGATATTTGCAGCACACTGAGCACAGATATTTGCAGCACACTGAGCACAGATATTTGCAGCACACTGAGCACAGATATTTTCAGCACACTGAGCACAGATATTTGCAGCACACTGAGCACAGATATTTGCAGCACACTGAGCACAGATATTTGCAGCACACTGAACATAACTGAGAGAATGCTGCACACATCCTCTCCCTATCATCTCCAATGCACGAGTGAAAATGGCGGCGATGCGCGGCTCCTTATATAGAATACGAATCTCGCGAGAATCCGACAGCGGGATGATGACGTTCGGGCGCGCTCAGGTTAACCGAGCAAGGCGGGAAGATTCGAGTCCGCCTCGGAACCGTGTAAAATGGGTGAAGTTCGGGGGGGGGTTCGGATTCCGAGGAACCGAACCCGCTCATCACTATTTATTACACATAACAGGTTATCAATCCTCAATCCATTCTCATATTCCCTAGTATTCTCACTGCACCACCACCACCGTCACACAGGTGCAGTATTCTCACTGCACCACCACCACCGTCACACAGGTGCAGTATTCTCACTCCACCACTACCGTCACACAGGTGCAGTATTCTCACTGTACCACCACTACCGTCACACAGGTGCAGTATTCTCACTGTACCACAACCACCGTCACACAGGTGCAGTATTCTCACTGCACCACCACCGCCGTCACACAGGTGCAGTATTCTCACTGTACCACCACCGCCGTCACACAGGTGCAGTATTCTCACTGTACCACCACCGCCGTCACACAGGTGCAGTATTCTCACTGTACCACCACCGCCGTCACACAGGTGCAGTGTTCTCACTGTACCACCACCGCCGTCACACAGGTGCAGTATTCTCACTGCACCACCACCACCGTCACACAGATGCAGTATTCTCACTGTACCACCACCGCCGTCACACAGGTGCAGTGTTCTCACTGTACCACCACCGCCGTCACACAGGTGCAGTATTCTCACTGCACCACAACCACCGTCACACAGGTGAAGTATTCTCACTGTACCACCACCGCCGTCACACAGGTGCAGTATTCTCACTGTACCACAACCACCGTCACACAGGTGCAGTATTCTCACTGCACCACCACCGCCGTCACACAGGTGCAGTATTCTCACTGTACCACCACCGCCGTCACACAGGTGCAGTATTCTCACTGTACCACCACCGCCGTCACACAGGTGCAGTATTCTCACTGTACCACCACCGCCGTCACACAGGTGCAGTGTTCTCACTGTACCACCACCGCCGTCACACAGGTGCAGTATTCTCACTGCACCACCACCACCGTCACACAGGTGCAGTATTCTCACTGTACCACCACCGCCGTCACACAGGTGCAGTGTTCTCACTGTACCACCACCGCCGTCACACAGGTGCAGTATTCTCACTGCACCACAACCACCGTCACACAGGTGAAGTATTCTCACTGTACCACCACCGCCGTCACACAGGTGCAGTGTTCTCACTGTACCACCACCGCCGTCACACAGGTGCAGTGTTCTCACTGTACCACCACCGCCGTCACACAGGTGCAGTATTCTCACTGCACCACAACCACCGTCACACAGGTGAAGTATTCTCACTTCACCACAACCACCGTCACACAGGTGCAGTGTTCTCACTGCCGTCACACAGGTGCAGTATTCTCACTGCCGTCACACAGGTGCAGTATTCTCACTGCACCACCACCGCCGTCACACAGGTGCAGTGTTCTCACTGCACCACCACCGCCGTCACACAGGTGCAGTATTCTCACTGCCGTCACACAGGTACAGTATTCTCACTGCACCACCACCGCCGTCACACAGGTGCAGTGTTCTCACTTCCGTCACACAGGTGCAGTATTCTCACTGCACCACCACCGCCGTCACACAGGTGCAGTATTCTCACTGCACCACCACCGCCGTCACACAGGTGCAGTATTCTCACTGCACCACCACCGCCGTCACACAGGTGCAGTATTCTCACTGTACCACCACCGCCGTCACACAGGTGCAGTATTCTCACTGTACCACCACCGCCGTCACACAGGTGCAGTATTCTCACTGTACCACAACCACCGTCACACAGGTGCAGTATTCTCACTGTACCACCACCGCCGTCACACAGGTGCAGTATTCTCACTGTACCACCACCGCCGTCACACAGGTGCAGTATTCTCACTGTACCACCACCGCCGTCACACAGGTGCAGTATTCTCACTGTACCACCACCGCCGTCACACAGGTGCAGTGTTCTCACTGTACCACCACCGCCGTCACACAGGTGCAGTATTCTCACTGCACCACCACCGCCGTCACACAGGTGCAGTATTCTCACTGTACCACCACCGCCGTCACACAGGTGCAGTATTCTCACTGTACCACCACCGCCGTCACACAGGTGCAGTATTCTCACTGTACCACCACCGCCGTCACACAGGTGCAGTATTCTCACTGTACCACCACCGCCGTCACACAGGTGCAGTGTTCTCACTGTACCACCACCGCCGTCACACAGGTGCAGTATTCTCACTGCACCACCACCACCGTCACACAGGTGCAGTATTCTCACTGTACCACCACCGCCGTCACACAGGTGCAGTGTTCTCACTGTACCACCACCGCCGTCACACAGGTGCAGTATTCTCACTGCACCACAACCACCGTCACACAGGTGCAGTATTCTCACTGTACCACCACCGCCGTCACACAGGTGCAGTGTTCTCACTGTACCACCACCGCCGTCACACAGGTGCAGTGTTCTCACTGCACCACAACCACCGTCACACAGGTGCAGTGTTCTCACTGCCGTCACACAGGTGCAGTATTCTCACTGCCGTCACACAGGTGCAGTATTCTCACTGCACCACCACCGCCGTCACACAGGTGCAGTGTTCTCACTGCACCACCACCGCCGTCACACAGGTGCAGTATTCTCACTGCCGTCACACAGGTACAGTATTCTCACTGCACCACCACCGCCGTCACACAGGTGCAGTGTTCTCACTGCCGTCACACAGGTGCAGTATTCTCACTGCACCACCACCGCCGTCACACAGGTGCAGTATTCTCACTGCACCACCACCGCCGTCACACAGGTGCAGTATTCTCACTGCACCACCACCGCCGTCACACAGGTGCAGTATTCTCACTGTACCACCACCGCCGTCACACAGGTGCAGTATTCTCACTGTACCACAACCACCGTCACACAGGTGCAGTATTCTCACTGTACCACCACCGCCGTCACACAGGTGCAGTATTATCACTGTACCACCACCGCCGTCACACAGGTGCAGTATTCTCACTGTACCACCACCGCCGTCACACAGGTGCAGTGTTCTCACTGCCGTCACACAGGTGCAGTATTCTCACTGTACCACCACCGCCGTCACACAGGTGCAGTGTTCTCACTGCACCACAACCACCGTCACACAGGTGCAGTATTCTCACTGTACCACCACCGCCGTCACACAGGTGCAGTGTTCTCACTGCACCACCACCGCCGTCACACAGGTGCAGTGTTCTCACTGCACCACCACCGCCGTCACACAGGTGCAGTATTCTCACTGCACCACAACCACCGTCACACAGGTGCAGTGTTCTCACTGCCGTCACACAGGTGCAGTATTCTCACTGTACCACCACCGCCGTCACACAGGTGCAGTGTTCTCACTGTACCACCACCGCCGTCACACAGGTGCAGTGTTCTCACTGTACCACCACCGCCGTCACACAGGTGCAGTGTTCTCACTGCACCACAACCCCCGTCACACAGGTGCAGTATTCTCACTGCCGTCACACAGGAGCAGTATTCTCACTGCCGTCACACAGGTGCAGTATTCTCACTGCACCACCACCGCCGTCACACAGGTGCAGTGTTCTCACTGCACCACCACCACCGTCACACAGGTGCAGTATTCTCACTGCCGTCACACAGGTGCAGTATTCTCACTGCACCACCACCGCCGTCACACAGGTGCAGTATTCTCACTGCCGTCACACAGGTGCAGTATTCTCACTGCACCACCACCGCCGTCACACAGGTGCAGTGTTCTCACTGCACCACCACCACCGTCACACAGGTGCAGTATTCTCACTGCCGTCACACAGGTGCAGTATTCTCACTGCACCACCACCGCCGTCACACAGGTGCAGTATTCTCACTGCACCACCACCGCCGTCACACAGGTGCAGTATTCTCACTGCACCACCACCACCGTCACACAGGTGCAGTATTCTCACTGTACCACCACCGCCGTCACACAGGTGCAGTGTTCTCACTGTACCACCACCGCCGTCACACAGGTGCAGTATTCTCACTGCACCACAACCACCGTCACACAGGTGAAGTATTCTCACTGTACCACCACCGCCGTCACACAGGTGCAGTGTTCTCACTGTACCACCACCGCCGTCACACAGGTGCAGTGTTCTCACTGTACCACCACCGCCGTCACACAGGTGCAGTATTCTCACTGCACCACAACCACCGTCACACAGGTGAAGTATTCTCACTGCACCACAACCACCGTCACACAGGTGCAGTGTTCTCACTGCCGTCACACAGGTGCAGTATTCTCACTGCCGTCACACAGGTGCAGTATTCTCACTGCACCACCACCGCCGTCACACAGGTGCAGTGTTCTCACTGCACCACCACCGCCGTCACACAGGTGCAGTATTCTCACTGCCGTCACACAGGTACAGTATTCTCACTGCACCACCACCGCCGTCACACAGGTGCAGTGTTCTCACTTCCGTCACACAGGTGCAGTATTCTCACTGCACCACCACCGCCGTCACACAGGTGCAGTATTCTCACTGCACCACCACCGCCGTCACACAGGTGCAGTATTCTCACTGCACCACCACCGCCGTCACACAGGTGCAGTATTCTCACTGCACCACCACCGCCGTCACACAGGTGCAGTATTCTCACTGCACCACCACCGCCGTCACACAGGTGCAGTATTCTCACTGTACCACAACCACCGTCACACAGGTGCAGTATTCTCACTGTACCACCACCGCCGTCACACAGGTGCAGTATTCTCACTGTACCACCACCGCCGTCACACAGGTGCAGTATTCTCACTGTACCACCACCGCCGTCACACAGGTGCAGTATTCTCACTGTACCACCACCGCCGTCACACAGGTGCAGTGTTCTCACTGTACCACCACCGCCGTCACACAGGTGCAGTATTCTCACTGCACCACCACCACCGTCACACAGGTGCAGTATTCTCACTGTACCACCACCGCCGTCACACAGGTGCAGTATTCTCACTGTACCACCACCGCCGTCACACAGGTGCAGTATTCTCACTGTACCACCACCGCCGTCACACAGGTGCAGTATTCTCACTGTACCACCACCGCCGTCACACAGGTGCAGTGTTCTCACTGTACCACCACCGCCGTCACACAGGTGCAGTATTCTCACTGCACCACCACCACCGTCACACAGGTGCAGTATTCTCACTGTACCACCACCGCCGTCACACAGGTGCAGTGTTCTCACTGTACCACCACCGCCGTCACACAGGTGCAGTATTCTCACTGCACCACAACCACCGTCACACAGGTGCAGTATTCTCACTGTACCACCACCGCCGTCACACAGGTGCAGTGTTCTCACTGTACCACCACCGCCGTCACACAGGTGCAGTGTTCTCACTGCACCACAACCACCGTCACACAGGTGCAGTGTTCTCACTGCCGTCACACAGGTGCAGTATTCTCACTGCCGTCACACAGGTGCAGTATTCTCACTGCACCACCACCGCCGTCACACAGGTGCAGTGTTCTCACTGCACCACCACCGCCGTCACACAGGTGCAGTATTCTCACTGCCGTCACACAGGTACAGTATTCTCACTGCACCACCACCGCCGTCACACAGGTGCAGTGTTCTCACTGCCGTCACACAGGTGCAGTATTCTCACTGCACCACCACCGCCGTCACACAGGTGCAGTATTCTCACTGCACCACCACCGCCGTCACACAGGTGCAGTATTCTCACTGCACCACCACCGCCGTCACACAGGTGCAGTATTCTCACTGTACCACCACCGCCGTCACACAGGTGCAGTATTCTCACTGTACCACAACCACCGTCACACAGGTGCAGTATTCTCACTGTACCACCACCGCCGTCACACAGGTGCAGTATTATCACTGTACCACCACCGCCGTCACACAGGTGCAGTATTCTCACTGTACCACCACCGCCGTCACACAGGTGCAGTGTTCTCACTGCCGTCACACAGGTGCAGTATTCTCACTGTACCACCACCGCCGTCACACAGGTGCAGTGTTCTCACTGCACCACAACCACCGTCACACAGGTGCAGTATTCTCACTGTACCACCACCGCGGTCACACAGGTGCAGTGTTCTCACTGCACCACCACCGCCGTCACACAGGTGCAGTGTTCTCACTGCACCCACCACCGCCGTCACACAGGTGCAGTATTCTCACTGCACCACAACCACCGTCACACAGGTGCAGTGTTCTCACTGCCGTCACACAGGTGCAGTATTCTCACTGTACCACCACCGCCGTCACACAGGTGCAGTGTTCTCACTGTACCACCACCGCCGTCACACAGGTGCAGTGTTCTCACTGTACCACCACCGCCGTCACACAGGTGCAGTGTTCTCACTGCACCACAACCCCCGTCACACAGGTGCAGTATTCTCACTGCCGTCACACAGGTGCAGTATTCTCACTGCCGTCACACAGGTGCAGTATTCTCACTGCACCACCACCGCCGTCACACAGGTGCAGTGTTCTCACTGCACCACCACCACCGTCACACAGGTGCAGTATTCTCACTGCTGTCACACAGGTGCAGTATTCTCACTGCACACCACCGCCGTCACACAGGTGCAGTATTCTCACTGCCGTCACACAGGTGCAGTATTCTCACTGCACCACCACCGCCGTCACACAGGTGCAGTGTTCTCACTGCACCACCACCACCGTCACACAGGTGCAGTATTCTCACTGCCGTCACACAGGTGCAGTATTCTCACTGCACCACCACCGCCGTCACACAGGTGCAGTATTCTCACTGCACCACCACCGCCGTCACACAGGTGCAGTATTCTCACTGCACCACCACCGCCGTCACACAGGTGCAGTATTCTCACTGCACCACCACCGCCGTCACACAGGTGCAGTATTCTCACTGCCGTCACACAGGTGCAGTGTTCTCACTGCACCACCACCACCGTCACACAGGTGCAGTATTCTCACTGCCATCACACAGGTGCAGTATTCTCACTGCACCACCACCGCCGTCACACAGGTGCAGTATTCTCACTGCACCACCACCGCCGTCACACAGGTGCAGTGTTCTCACTGCACCACAACCACCGTCACACAGGTGCAGTGTTCTCACTGCCGTCACACAGGTGCAGTATTCTCACTGTACCACCACCGCCGTCACACAGGTGCAGTGTTCTCACTGTACCACCACCGCCGTCACACAGGTGCAGTGTTCTCACTGCACCACCACCGCCGTCACACAGGTGCAGTGTTCTCACCACCGTCATACAGGTGCAGTGTTCTCACTGTACCACCACCGCCGTCACACAGGTGCAGTGTTCTCACTGCACCACAACCACCGTCGTCACACAGGTGCAGTGTTCTCACTGCCGTCACACAGGTGCAGTATTCTCACTGTACCACCACCGCCGTCACACAGGTGCAGTGTTCTCACTGCACCACCACCGCCGTCACACAGGTGCAGTGTTCTCACTGCACCACCACCGCCGTCACACAGGTGCAGTGTTCTCACTGTACCACCACCGCCGTCACACAGGTGCAGTGTTCTCACTGCACCACCACCGCCGTCACACAGGTGCAGTGTTCTCACTGCACCACCACCGCCGTCACACAGGTGCAGTATTCTCACTGTACCACCACCGCCGTCACACAGGTGCAGTGTTCTCACTGCACCACCACCGCCGTCACACAGGTGCAGTATTCTCACTGCACCACCACCGCCGTCACACAGGTGCAGTGTTCTCACCACCGTCATACAGGTGCAGTATTCTCACTGCACCACCACCGCCGTCACACAGGTGCAGTATTCTCACTGTACCACCACCGCCGTCACACAGGTGCAGTGTTCTCACTGCACCACAACCACCGTCACACAGGTGCAGTGTTCTCACTGCCGTCACACAGGTGCAGTATTCTCACTGTACCACCACCGCCGTCACACAGGTGCAGTATTCTCACTGTACCACCACCGCCGTCACACAGGTGCAGTATTCTCACTGTACCACCACCGCCGTCACACAGGTGCAGTGTTCTCACTGTACCACCACCGCCGTCACACAGGTGCAGTATTCTCACTGCACCACCACCACCGTCACACAGGTGCAGTATTCTCACTGTACCACCACCGCCGTCACACAGGTGCAGTGTTCTCACTGTACCACCACCGCCGTCACACAGGTGCAGTATTCTCACTGCACCACAACCACCGTCACACAGGTGAAGTATTCTCACTGTACCACCACCGCCGTCACACAGGTGCAGTGTTCTCACTGTACCACCACCGCCGTCACACAGGTGCAGTGTTCTCACTGTACCACCACCGCCGTCACACAGGTGCAGTGTTCTCACTGCACCACAACCCCCGTCACACAGGTGCAGTATTCTCACTGCCGTCACACAGGTGCAGTATTCTCACTGCCGTCACACAGGTGCAGTATTCTCACTGCACCACCACCGCCGTCACACAGGTGCAGTGTTCTCACTGCACCACCACCACCGTCACACAGGTGCAGTATTCTCACTGCCGTCACACAGGTGCAGTATTCTCACTGCACCACCACCGCCGTCACACAGGTGCAGTATTCTCACTGCCGTCACACAGGTGCAGTATTCTCACTGCACCACCACCGCCGTCACACAGGTGCAGTGTTCTCACTGCACCACCACCACCGTCACACAGGTGCAGTATTCTCACTGCCGTCACACAGGTGCAGTATTCTCACTGCACCACCACCGCCGTCACACAGGTGCAGTATTCTCACTGCACCACCACCGCCGTCACACAGGTGCAGTATTCTCACTGCACCACCACCGCCGTCACACAGGTGCAGTATTCTCACTGCCGTCACACAGGTGCAGTGTTCTCACTGCACCACCACCACCGTCACACAGGTGCAGTATTCTCACTGCCGTCACACAGGTGCAGTATTCTCACTGCACCACCACCGCCGTCACACAGGTGCAGTATTCTCACTGCACCACCACCGCCGTCACACAGGTGCAGTGTTCTCACTGCACCACAACCACCGTCACACAGGTGCAGTGTTCTCACTGCCGTCACACAGGTGCAGTATTCTCACTGTACCACCACCGCCGTCACACAGGTGCAGTGTTCTCACTGTACCACCACCGCCGTCACACAGGTGCAGTGTTCTCACTGCACCACCACCGCCGTCACACAGGTGCAGTGTTCTCACCACCGTCATACAGGTGCAGTGTTCTCACTGTACCACCACCGCCGTCACACAGGTGCAGTGTTCTCACTGCACCACAACCACCGTCGTCACACAGGTGCAGTGTTCTCACTGCCGTCACACAAGTGCAGTATTCTCACTGTACCACCACCGCCGTCACACAGGTGCAGTGTTCTCACTGCACCACCACCGCCGTCACACAGGTGCAGTGTTCTCACTGCACCACCACCGCCGTCACACAGGTGCAGTGTTCTCACTGTACCACCACCGCCGTCACACAGGTGCAGTGTTCTCACTGCACCACCACCGCCGTCACACAGGTGCAGTGTTCTCACTGCACCACCACCGCCGTCACACAGGTGCAGTATTCTCACTGTACCACCACCGCCGTCACACAGGTGCAGTGTTCTCACTGCACCACCACCGCCGTCACACAGGTGCAGTATTCTCACTGCACCACCACCGCCGTCACACAGGTGCAGTGTTCTCACCACCGTCATACAGGTGCAGTATTCTCACTGCACCACCACCGCCGTCACACAGGTGCAGTATTCTCACTGTACCACCACCGCCGTCACACAGGTGCAGTGTTCTCACTGCACCACAACCACCGTCACACAGGTGCAGTGTTCTCACTGCCGTCACACAGGTGCAGTATTCTCACTGTACCACCACCGCCGTCACACAGGTGCAGTATTCTCACTGTACCACCACCGCCGTCACACAGGTGCAGTATTCTCACTGTACCACCACCGCCGTCACACAGGTGCAGTGTTCTCACTGTACCACCACCGCCGTCACACAGGTGCAGTATTCTCACTGCACCACCACCACCGTCACACAGGTGCAGTATTCTCACTGTACCACCACCGCCGTCACACAGGTGCAGTATTCTCACTGTACCACCACCGCCGTCACACAGGTGCAGTGTTCTCACTGTACCACCACCGCCGTCACACAGGTGCAGTATTCTCACTGCACCACCACCACCGTCACACAGGTGCAGTATTCTCACTGTACCACCACCGCCGTCACACAGGTGCAGTGTTCTCACTGTACCACCACCGCCGTCACACAGGTGCAGTGTTCTCACTGTACCACCACCGCCGTCACACAGGTGCAGTATTCTCACTGCACCACAACCACCGTCACACAGGTGAAGTATTCTCACTTCACCACAACCACCGTCACACAGGTGCAGTATTCTCACTGCCGTCACACAGGTGCAGTATTCTCACTGCCGTCACACAGGTGCAGTATTCTCACTGCACCACCACCGCCGTCACACAGGTGCAGTGTTCTCACTGCACCACCACCGCCGTCACACAGGTGCAGTATTCTCACTGCCGTCACACAGGTACAGTATTCTCACTGCACCACCACCGCCGTCACACAGGTGCAGTGTTCTCACTTCCGTCACACAGGTGCAGTATTCTCACTGCACCACCACCGCCGTCACACAGGTGCAGTATTCTCACTGCACCACCACCGCCGTCACACAGGTGCAGTATTCTCACTGCACCACCACCGCCGTCACACAGGTGCAGTATTCTCACTGCACCACCACCGCCGTCACACAGGTGCAGTATTCTCACTGTACCACCACCGCCGTCACACAGGTGCAGTATTCTCACTGTACCACAACCACCGTCACACAGGTGCAGTATTCTCACTGTACCACCACCGCCGTCACACAGGTGCAGTATTCTCACTGTACCACCACCGCCGTCACACAGGTGCAGTATTCTCACTGTACCACCACCGCCGTCACACAGGTGCAGTATTCTCACTGTACCACCACCGCCGTCACACAGGTGCAGTGTTCTCACTGTACCACCACCGCCGTCACACAGGTGCAGTATTCTCACTGCACCACCACCACCGTCACACAGGTGCAGTATTCTCACTGTACCACCACCGCCGTCACACAGGTGCAGTATTCTCACTGCCGTCACACAGGTGCAGTATTCTCACTGCACCACCACCGCCGTCACACAGGTGCAGTGTTCTCACTGCACCACCACCACCGTCACACAGGTGCAGTATTCTCACTGCCGTCACACAGGTGCAGTATTCTCACTGCACCACCACCGCCGTCACACAGGTGCAGTATTCTCACTGCACCACCACCGCCGTCACACAGGTGCAGTATTCTCACTGCACCACCACCGCCGTCACACAGGTGCAGTATTCTCACTGCCGTCACACAGGTGCAGTGTTCTCACTGCACCACCACCACCGTCACAGAGGTGCAGTATTCTCACTGCCGTCACACAGGTGCAGTATTCTCACTGCACCACCACCGCCGTCACACAGGTGCAGTATTCTCACTGCACCACCACCGCCGTCACACAGGTGCAGTGTTCTCACTGCACCACAACCACCGTCACACAGGTGCAGTGTTCTCACTGCCGTCACACAGGTGCAGTATTCTCACTGTACCACCACCGCCGTCACACAGGTGCAGTGTTCTCACTGTACCACCACCGCCGTCACACAGGTGCAGTGTTCTCACTGCACCACCACCGCCGTCACACAGGTGCAGTGTTCTCACCACCGTCATACAGGTGCAGTGTTCTCACTGTACCACCACCGCCGTCACACAGGTGCAGTGTTCTCACTGCACCACAACCACCGTCGTCACACAGGTGCAGTGTTCTCACTGCCGTCACACAAGTGCAGTATTCTCACTGTACCACCACCGCCGTCACACAGGTGCAGTGTTCTCACTGCACCACCACCGCCGTCACACAGGTGCAGTGTTCTCACTGCACCACCACCGCCGTCACACAGGTGCAGTGTTCTCACTGTACCACCACCGCCGTCACACAGGTGCAGTGTTCTCACTGCACCACCACCGCCGTCACACAGGTGCAGTATTCTCACTGCCGTCACACAGGTGCAGTATTCTCACTGCACCACCACCGCCGTCACACAGGTGCAGTATTCTCACTGCACCACCACCGCCGTCACACAGGTGCAGTGTTCTCACTGCACCACAACCACCGTCACACAGGTGCAGTGTTCTCACTGCCGTCACACAGGTGCAGTATTCTCACTGTACCACCACCGCCGTCACACAGGTGCAGTGTTCTCACTGTACCACCACCGCCGTCACACAGGTGCAGTGTTCTCACTGCACCACCACCGCCGTCACACAGGTGCAGTGTTCTCACCACCGTCATACAGGTGCAGTGTTCTCACTGTACCACCACCGCCGTCACACAGGTGCAGTGTTCTCACTGCACCACAACCACCGTCGTCACACAGGTGCAGTGTTCTCACTGCCGTCACACAAGTGCAGTATTCTCACTGTACCACCACCGCCGTCACACAGGTGCAGTGTTCTCACTGCACCACCACCGCCGTCACACAGGTGCAGTGTTCTCACTGCACCACCACCGCCGTCACACAGGTGCAGTGTTCTCACTGTACCACCACCGCCGTCACACAGGTGCAGTGTTCTCACTGCACCACCACCGCCGTCACACAGGTGCAGTGTTCTCACTGCACCACCACCGCCGTCACACAGGTGCAGTATTCTCACTGTACCACCACCGCCGTCACACAGGTGCAGTGTTCTCACTGCACCACCACCGCCGTCACACAGGTGCAGTATTCTCACTGCACCACCACCGCCGTCACACAGGTGCAGTGTTCTCACCACCGTCATACAGGTGCAGTATTCTCACTGCACCACCACCGCCGTCACACAGGTGCAGTATTCTCACTGTACCACCACCGCCGTCACACAGGTGCAGTGTTCTCACTGCACCACAACCACCGTCACACAGGTGCAGTGTTCTCACTGCCGTCACACAGGTGCAGTATTCTCACTGTACCACCACCGCCGTCACACAGGTGCAGTATTCTCACTGTACCACCACCGCCGTCACACAGGTGCAGTATTCTCACTGTACCACCACCGCCGTCACACAGGTGCAGTGTTCTCACTGTACCACCACCGCCGTCACACAGGTGCAGTATTCTCACTGCACCACCACCACCGTCACACAGGTGCAGTATTCTCACTGTACCACCACCGCCGTCACACAGGTGCAGTATTCTCACTGTACCACCACCGCCGTCACACAGGTGCAGTGTTCTCACTGTACCACCACCGCCGTCACACAGGTGCAGTATTCTCACTGCACCACCACCACCGTCACACAGGTGCAGTATTCTCACTGTACCACCACCGCCGTCACACAGGTGCAGTGTTCTCACTGTACCACCACCGCCGTCACACAGGTGCAGTGTTCTCACTGTACCACCACCGCCGTCACACAGGTGCAGTATTCTCACTGCACCACAACCACCGTCACACAGGTGAAGTATTCTCACTTCACCACAACCACCGTCACACAGGTGCAGTATTCTCACTGCCGTCACACAGGTGCAGTATTCTCACTGCCGTCACACAGGTGCAGTATTCTCACTGCACCACCACCGCCGTCACACAGGTGCAGTGTTCTCACTGCACCACCACCGCCGTCACACAGGTGCAGTATTCTCACTGCCGTCACACAGGTACAGTATTCTCACTGCACCACCACCGCCGTCACACAGGTGCAGTGTTCTCACTTCCGTCACACAGGTGCAGTATTCTCACTGCACCACCACCGCCGTCACACAGGTGCAGTATTCTCACTGCACCACCACCGCCGTCACACAGGTGCAGTATTCTCACTGCACCACCACCGCCGTCACACAGGTGCAGTATTCTCACTGCACCACCACCGCCGTCACACAGGTGCAGTATTCTCACTGTACCACCACCGCCGTCACACAGGTGCAGTATTCTCACTGTACCACAACCACCGTCACACAGGTGCAGTATTCTCACTGTACCACCACCGCCGTCACACAGGTGCAGTATTCTCACTGTACCACCACCGCCGTCACACAGGTGCAGTATTCTCACTGTACCACCACCGCCGTCACACAGGTGCAGTATTCTCACTGTACCACCACCGCCGTCACACAGGTGCAGTGTTCTCACTGTACCACCACCGCCGTCACACAGGTGCAGTATTCTCACTGCACCACCACCACCGTCACACAGGTGCAGTATTCTCACTGTACCACCACCGCCGTCACACAGGTGCAGTATTCTCACTGCCGTCACACAGGTGCAGTATTCTCACTGCACCACCACCGCCGTCACACAGGTGCAGTGTTCTCACTGCACCACCACCACCGTCACACAGGTGCAGTATTCTCACTGCCGTCACACAGGTGCAGTATTCTCACTGCACCACCACCGCCGTCACACAGGTGCAGTATTCTCACTGCACCACCACCGCCGTCACACAGGTGCAGTATTCTCACTGCACCACCACCGCCGTCACACAGGTGCAGTATTCTCACTGCCGTCACACAGGTGCAGTGTTCTCACTGCACCACCACCACCGTCACAGAGGTGCAGTATTCTCACTGCCGTCACACAGGTGCAGTATTCTCACTGCACCACCACCGCCGTCACACAGGTGCAGTATTCTCACTGCACCACCACCGCCGTCACACAGGTGCAGTGTTCTCACTGCACCACAACCACCGTCACACAGGTGCAGTGTTCTCACTGCCGTCACACAGGTGCAGTATTCTCACTGTACCACCACCGCCGTCACACAGGTGCAGTGTTCTCACTGTACCACCACCGCCGTCACACAGGTGCAGTGTTCTCACTGCACCACCACCGCCGTCACACAGGTGCAGTGTTCTCACCACCGTCATACAGGTGCAGTGTTCTCACTGTACCACCACCGCCGTCACACAGGTGCAGTGTTCTCACTGCACCACAACCACCGTCGTCACACAGGTGCAGTGTTCTCACTGCCGTCACACAAGTGCAGTATTCTCACTGTACCACCACCGCCGTCACACAGGTGCAGTGTTCTCACTGCACCACCACCGCCGTCACACAGGTGCAGTGTTCTCACTGCACCACCACCGCCGTCACACAGGTGCAGTGTTCTCACTGTACCACCACCGCCGTCACACAGGTGCAGTGTTCTCACTGCACCACCACCGCCGTCACACAGGTGCAGTGTTCTCACTGCACCACCACCGCCGTCACACAGGTGCAGTATTCTCACTGTACCACCACCGCCGTCACACAGGTGCAGTGTTCTCACTGCACCACCACCGCCGTCACACAGGTGCAGTATTCTCACTGCACCACCACCGCCGTCACACAGGTGCAGTGTTCTCACCACCGTCATACAGGTGCAGTATTCTCACTGCACCACCACCGCCGTCACACAGGTGCAGTATTCTCACTGTACCACCACCGCCGTCACACAGGTGCAGTGTTCTCACTGCACCACAACCACCGTCACACAGGTGCAGTGTTCTCACTGCCGTCACACAGGTGCAGTATTCTCACTGTACCACCACCGCCGTCACACAGGTGCAGTATTCTCACTGTACCACCACCGCCGTCACACAGGTGCAGTATTCTCACTGTACCACCACCGCCGTCACACAGGTGCAGTGTTCTCACTGTACCACCACCGCCGTCACACAGGTGCAGTATTCTCACTGCACCACCACCACCGTCACACAGGTGCAGTATTCTCACTGTACCACCACCGCCGTCACACAGGTGCAGTGTTCTCACTGTACCACCACCGCCGTCACACAGGTGCAGTATTCTCACTGCACCACAACCACCGTCACACAGGTGAAGTATTCTCACTGTACCACCACCGCCGTCACACAGGTGCAGTGTTCTCACTGTACCACCACCGCCGTCACACAGGTGCAGTGTTCTCACTGTACCACCACCGCCGTCACACAGGTGCAGTATTCTCACTGCACCACAACCACCGTCACACAGGTGAAGTATTCTCACTTCACCACAACCACCGTCACACAGGTGCAGTGTTCTCACTGCCGTCACACAGGTGCAGTATTCTCACTGCCGTCACACAGGTGCAGTATTCTCACTGCACCACCACCGCCGTCACACAGGTGCAGTGTTCTCACTGCACCACCACCGCCGTCACACAGGTGCAGTATTCTCACTGCCGTCACACAGGTACAGTATTCTCACTGCACCACCACCGCCGTCACACAGGTGCAGTGTTCTCACTTCCGTCACACAGGTGCAGTATTCTCACTGCACCACCACCGCCGTCACACAGGTGCAGTATTCTCACTGCACCACCACCGCCGTCACACAGGTGCAGTATTCTCACTGCACCACCACCGCCGTCACACAGGTGCAGTATTCTCACTGCACCACCACCGCCGTCACACAGGTGCAGTATTCTCACTGTACCACCACCGCCGTCACACAGGTGCAGTATTCTCACTGTACCACAACCACCGTCACACAGGTGCAGTATTCTCACTGTACCACCACCGCCGTCACACAGGTGCAGTATTCTCACTGTACCACCACCGCCGTCACACAGGTGCAGTATTCTCACTGTACCACCACCGCCGTCACACAGGTGCAGTATTCTCACTGTACCACCACCGCCGTCACACAGGTGCAGTGTTCTCACTGTACCACCACCGCCGTCACACAGGTGCAGTATTCTCACTGCACCACCACCACCGTCACACAGGTGCAGTATTCTCACTGTACCACCACCGCCGTCACACAGGTGCAGTATTCTCACTGTACCACCACCGCCGTCACACAGGTGCAGTATTCTCACTGTACCACCACCGCCGTCACACAGGTGCAGTATTCTCACTGTACCACCACCGCCGTCACACAGGTGCAGTGTTCTCACTGTACCACCACCGCCGTCACACAGGTGCAGTATTCTCACTGCACCACCACCACCGTCACACAGGTGCAGTATTCTCACTGTACCACCACCGCCGTCACACAGGTGCAGTGTTCTCACTGTACCACCACCGCCGTCACACAGGTGCAGTATTCTCACTGCACCACAACCACCGTCACACAGGTGCAGTATTCTCACTGTACCACCACCGCCGTCACACAGGTGCAGTGTTCTCACTGTACCACCACCGCCGTCACACAGGTGCAGTGTTCTCACTGCACCACAACCACCGTGACACAGGTGCAGTGTTCTCACTGCCGTCACACAGGTGCAGTATTCTCACTGCCGTCACACAGGTGCAGTATTCTCACTGCACCACCACCGCCGTCACACAGGTGCAGTGTTCTCACTGCACCACCACCGCCGTCACACAGGTGCAGTATTCTCACTGCCGTCACACAGGTACAGTATTCTCACTGCACCACCACCGCCGTCACACAGGTGCAGTGTTCTCACTGCCGTCACACAGGTGCAGTATTCTCACTGCACCACCACCGCCGTCACACAGGTGCAGTATTCTCACTGCACCACCACCGCCGTCACACAGGTGCAGTATTCTCACTGCACCACCACCGCCGTCACACAGGTGCAGTATTCTCACTGTACCACCACCGCCGTCACACAGGTGCAGTATTCTCACTGTACCACAACCACCGTCACACAGGTGCAGTATTCTCACTGTACCACCACCGCCGTCACACAGGTGCAGTATTATCACTGTACCACCACCGCCGTCACACAGGTGCAGTATTCTCACTGTACCACCACCGCCGTCACACAGGTGCAGTGTTCTCACTGCCGTCACACAGGTGCAGTATTCTCACTGTACCACCACCGCCGTCACACAGGTGCAGTGTTCTCACTGCACCACAACCACCGTCACACAGGTGCAGTATTCTCACTGTACCACCACCGCCGTCACACAGGTGCAGTGTTCTCACTGCACCACCACCGCCGTCACACAGGTGCAGTGTTCTCACTGCACCACCACCGCCGTCACACAGGTGCAGTATTCTCACTGCACCACAACCACCGTCACACAGGTGCAGTGTTCTCACTGCCGTCACACAGGTGCAGTATTCTCACTGTACCACCACCGCCGTCACACAGGTGCAGTGTTCTCACTGTACCACCACCGCCGTCACACAGGTGCAGTGTTCTCACTGTACCACCACCGCCGTCACACAGGTGCAGTGTTCTCACTGCACCACAACCCCCGTCACACAGGTGCAGTATTCTCACTGCCGTCACACAGGTGCAGTATTCTCACTGCCGTCACACAGGTGCAGTATTCTCACTGCACCACCACCGCCGTCACACAGGTGCAGTGTTCTCACTGCACCACCACCACCGTCACACAGGTGCAGTATTCTCACTGCCGTCACACAGGTGCAGTATTCTCACTGCACCACCACCGCCGTCACACAGGTGCAGTATTCTCACTGCCGTCACACAGGTGCAGTATTCTCACTGCACCACCACCGCCGTCACACAGGTGCAGTGTTCTCACTGCACCACCACCACCGTCACACAGGTGCAGTATTCTCACTGCCGTCACACAGGTGCAGTATTCTCACTGCACCACCACCGCCGTCACACAGGTGCAGTATTCTCACTGCACCACCACCGCCGTCACACAGGTGCAGTATTCTCACTGCACCACCACCACCGTCACACAGGTGCAGTATTCTCACTGTACCACCACCGCCGTCACACAGGTGCAGTGTTCTCACTGTACCACCACCGCCGTCACACAGGTGCAGTATTCTCACTGCACCACAACCACCGTCACACAGGTGAAGTATTCTCACTGTACCACCACCGCCGTCACACAGGTGCAGTGTTCTCACTGTACCACCACCGCCGTCACACAGGTGCAGTGTTCTCACTGTACCACCACCGCCGTCACACAGGTGCAGTATTCTCACTGCACCACAACCACCGTCACACAGGTGAAGTATTCTCACTGCACCACAACCACCGTCACACAGGTGCAGTGTTCTCACTGCCGTCACACAGGTGCAGTATTCTCACTGCCGTCACACAGGTGCAGTATTCTCACTGTACCACCACCGCCGTCACACAGGTGCAGTGTTCTCACTGTACCACCACCGCCGTCACACAGGTGCAGTATTCTCACTGCACCACCACCACCGTCACACAGGTGCAGTATTCTCACTGTACCACCACCGCCGTCACACAGGTGCAGTGTTCTCACTGTACCACCACCGCCGTCACACAGGTGCAGTATTCTCACTGCACCACAACCACCGTCACACAGGTGCAGTATTCTCACTGTACCACCACCGCCGTCACACAGGTGCAGTGTTCTCACTGTACCACCACCGCCGTCACACAGGTGCAGTGTTCTCACTGCACCACAACCACCGTCACACAGGTGCAGTGTTCTCACTGCCGTCACACAGGTGCAGTATTCTCACTGCCGTCACACAGGTGCAGTATTCTCACTGCACCACCACCGCCGTCACACAGGTGCAGTGTTCTCACTGCACCACCACCGCCGTCACACAGGTGCAGTATTCTCACTGCCGTCACACAGGTACAGTATTCTCACTGCACCACCACCGCCGTCACACAGGTGCAGTGTTCTCACTGCCGTCACACAGGTGCAGTATTCTCACTGCACCACCACCGCCGTCACACAGGTGCAGTATTCTCACTGCACCACCACCGCCGTCACACAGGTGCAGTATTCTCACTGCACCACCACCGCCGTCACACAGGTGCAGTATTCTCACTGTACCACCACCGCCGTCACACAGGTGCAGTATTCTCACTGTACCACAACCACCGTCACACAGGTGCAGTATTCTCACTGTACCACCACCGCCGTCACACAGGTGCAGTATTATCACTGTACCACCACCGCCGTCACACAGGTGCAGTATTCTCACTGTACCACCACCGCCGTCACACAGGTGCAGTGTTCTCACTGCCGTCACACAGGTGCAGTATTCTCACTGTACCACCACCGCCGTCACACAGGTGCAGTGTTCTCACTGCACCACAACCACCGTCACACAGGTGCAGTATTCTCACTGTACCACCACCGCCGTCACACAGGTGCAGTGTTCTCACTGCACCACCACCGCCGTCACACAGGTGCAGTGTTCTCACTGCACCACCACCGCCGTCACACAGGTGCAGTATTCTCACTGCACCACAACCACCGTCACACAGGTGCAGTGTTCTCACTGCCGTCACACAGGTGCAGTATTCTCACTGTACCACCACCGCCGTCACACAGGTGCAGTGTTCTCACTGTACCACCACCGCCGTCACACAGGTGCAGTGTTCTCACTGTACCACCACCGCCGTCACACAGGTGCAGTGTTCTCACTGCACCACAACCCCCGTCACACAGGTGCAGTATTCTCACTGCCGTCACACAGGTGCAGTATTCTCACTGCCGTCACACAGGTGCAGTATTCTCACTGCACCACCACCGCCGTCACACAGGTGCAGTGTTCTCACTGCACCACCACCACCGTCACACAGGTGCAGTATTCTCACTGCCGTCACACAGGTGCAGTATTCTCACTGCACCACCACCGCCGTCACACAGGTGCAGTATTCTCACTGCCGTCACACAGGTGCAGTATTCTCACTGCACCACCACCACCGTCACACAGGTGCAGTGTTCTCACTGCACCACCACCACCGTCACACAGGTGCAGTATTCTCACTGCCGTCACACAGGTGCAGTATTCTCACTGCACCACCACCGCCGTCACACAGGTGCAGTATTCTCACTGCACCAACACCGCCGTCACACAGGTGCAGTATTCTCACTGCACCACCACCGCCGTCACACAGGTGCAGTATTCTCACTGCCGTCACACAGGTGCAGTGTTCTCACTGCACCACCACCACCGTCACACAGGTGCAGTATTCTCACTGCCGTCACACAGGTGCAGTATTCTCACTGCACCACCACCGCCGTCACACAGGTGCAGTATTCTCACTGCACCACCACCGCCGTCACACAGGTGCAGTGTTCTCACTGCACCACAACCACCGTCACACAGGTGCAGTGTTCTCACTGCCGTCACACAGGTGCAGTATTCTCACTGTACCACCACCGCCGTCACACAGGTGCAGTGTTCTCACTGTACCACCACCGCCGTCACACAGGTGCAGTGTTCTCACTGCACCACCACCGCCGTCACACAGGTGCAGTGTTCTCACCACCGTCATACAGGTGCAGTGTTCTCACTGTACCACCACCGCCGTCACACAGGTGCAGTGTTCTCACTGCACCACAACCACCGTCGTCACACAGGTGCAGTGTTCTCACTGCCGTCACACAGGTGCAGTATTCTCACTGTACCACCACCGCCGTCACACAGGTGCAGTGTTCTCACTGCACCACCACCGCCGTCACACAGGTGCAGTGTTCTCACTGCACCACCACCGCCGTCACACAGGTGCAGTGTTCTCACTGTACCACCACCGCCGTCACACAGGTGCAGTGTTCTCACTGCACCACCACCGCCGTCACACAGGTGCAGTGTTCTCACTGCACCACCACCGCCGTCACACAGGTGCAGTATTCTCACTGTACCACCACCGCCGTCACACAGGTGCAGTGTTCTCACTGCACCACCACCGCCGTCACACAGGTGCAGTATTCTCACTGCACCACCACCGCCGTCACACAGGTGCAGTGTTCTCACCACCGTCATACAGGTGCAGTATTCTCACTGCACCACCACCGCCGTCACACAGGTGCAGTATTCTCACTGTACCACCACCGCCGTCACACAGGTGCAGTGTTCTCACTGTACCACCACCGCTGTCACACAGGTGCAGTGTTCTCACTGTACCACCACCGCCGTCACACAGGTGCAGTGTTCTCACTGCACCACAACCACCGTCACACAGGTGCAGTATTCTCACTGTACCACCACCGCCGTCACACAGGTGCAGTATTCTCACTGCCGTCACACAGGTGCAGTATTCTCACTGCCGTCACACAGGTGCAGTATTCTCACTACACCACCACCGCCGTCACACAGGTGCAGTGTTCTCACTGCACCACCACCACCGTCACACAGGTGCAGTATTCTCACTGCCGTCACACAGGTGCAGTATTCTCACTGCACCACCACCGCCGTCACACAGGTGCAGTATTCTCACTGCACCACCACCGCCGTCACACAGGTGCAGTATTCTCACTGCACCACCACCGCCGTCACACAGGTGCAGTATTCTCACTGCCGTCACACAGGTGCAGTGTTCTCACTGCACCACCACCACCGTCACACAGGTGCAGTATTCTCACTGCCGTCACACAGGTGCAGTATTCTCACTGCACCACCACCGCCGTCACACAGGTGCAGTATTCTCACTGCACCACCACCGCCGTCACACAGGTGCAGTGTTCTCACTGCACCACAACCACCGTCACACAGGTGCAGTGTTCTCACTGCCGTCACACAGGTGCAGTATTCTCACTGTACCACCACCGCCGTCACACAGGTGCAGTGTTCTCACTGTACCACCACCGCCGTCACACAGGTGCAGTGTTCTCACTGCACCACCACCGCCGTCACACAGGTGCAGTGTTCTCACCACCGTCATACAGGTGCAGTGTTCTCACTGTACCACCACCGCCGTCACACAGGTGCAGTGTTCTCACTGCACCACAACCACCGTCACACAGGTGCAGTGTTCTCACTGCCGTCACACAGGTGCAGTATTCTCACTGTACCACCACCGCCGTCACACAGGTGCAGTGTTCTCACTGTACCACCACCGCCGTCACACAGGTGCAGTGTTCTCACTGCACCACCACCGCCGTCACACAGGTGCAGTGTTCTCACTGCACCACAACCACCGTCAC
>NW_026968929.1:0-62000 GCF_028390025.1 Pseudophryne corroboree
TGTTTGTTAATAGCATCTTGGATATACAGTAACTTTGTACAATAACTACAAACATCAAAGGTGGAGCATAGCGCTGGTACGTTACATACAGAGCCCCGGCGACCTCCTTTTGTCAGCGTAAAAGTTATTCCGTTACATCATTGCTGTGGGGATAAGTGTAACATCTAGGAGGTGGAGCATAGCGCCGTGCTCTTTTTTCGGTAAATGTATGATCTGGCAATATGGGGGAGAAGCGGTATCAGCGCACATGATGTGCGTTATACCTCTTCTCCCCCATGTATGATGGCTGCGGTGCGGCTATCTAAAACATAGCAGGCGGATATGCGCGGGCAATATATGAACGGTCAGCATCGCTGACCATTCCGACACCTGCAGCTGTCGATTTGGACAGCTGCAGGTGTCATACACCTGCACCATACACTACAGCAGGTACAGAGCTGTCGCTGCCTGTGGCGGGTGCCGGCACCGGACTGCGCTGAAGTTCTCACCTGAGTAACGAGTTCCTGCGCATGCACAGAGGAGCCGGCCGGGTAGGAGACGCAGCGCGTCAGCACTGAGCTGACGCGCTGTGTGCTCAGGGGTACATCACCGGAGGGGGGAGCGCTTCGGCAGACAAGATGTTAATACATCTTGTTGATGTCCCTTCCTGCTTCGCCTCAGTAATGAGGCGACGCAGGAAGTGTTATAGCGGCATGATGCGTGCGGCTATAATACATTTACCTATTTGTGCCGTACAGTCAGGCGGGGGAGGGGGGGACCTCCAGAGACTGACATTGCTGGAATAAACAAGCACTAACTTTATCAGAATACAACTGTTGAAACTAAACTTCTATTTGGCACTTTTTAGGATTTAATACCATCGATTATTGGGTAACCTTAATGATTAGAAATAAGACAAGTCTTGTTCATTTAATATATTTTTAATGACTTACAGTATTGTTATTATGTATGCATAATGTGTATGTACAGTAATATTCATTTTTAATAAATATGTTATGGCACGCCCTAAGTATTCCTATTACCTTTTTTTGTTGTTACTTAACCCTGGCATCACAGTACTGCAGCATTACATGAGAATTCTACATACAATAATATAGCGATTGGCCAAACAGTTTTGATGCCTTGATAAGCGCCAGGTATTCATTTGTTGTTTCACTTTTATCCCTGCCTACCACCACATACACACACATAGTACACACAACAAACACGCACCACCACATATACACACACAGTACACACACCACCACTGCATATACACACGCACAGTATACACTACATACACATACAGTACACAAACACATCACTACACACACACCACCACACATATATATATATATATATATATATATATATATATATATATATATATATATACACACACACACACACACACGCCACTGCATATACACATGCATATACACATGCACAGTACACGCACACACACCACCACATATACACACAGACAGTACACACACATCACCACATAGTGCATAGTGCACACTACACACATACACTACACAGACATACAGTACACACAAACACACATACAGTACACAACATCACATGTACATACATACACACCACTACATGCACACAAACACTACACACACAAAGCAGTCGATGCTACTTATCCAGAAGCCATTGTACAACTTACAATTACCAGGCTTCATGCAGCAGCAGCAGCTCCTCGTGTAGTCTGAGGGGGCGGAGCTTGTGAGTGACAGGATCAGTCAGGACCCCGGAGAAGGAGAGACTGGGGGTGAGATGCGGCCACCACACTGCCTGCACCGTCCTGTGGCTCTTGGTGAGAGTGCTGGCGTCGGGGCATGGGAGAGAGGACAGTCGCTGACAGTCTGTGACAGGAAAAAGTTATTTTCCTGTCATGGCTGTCAGTCTCCTGTGGGCCTGTTTGCAATGGGGGGCCTGGAGCTGCAGCTCCATCCGCCCCATTGTTAATCCGGCCCTGGGTGTGAGCATCATACAACTACTGACTTGCCAGTAACTATACAGCAGCTCCATACCTTGTGACTTGAAGAAACACCAGTTAACCCCGGGAATGCTGCAGTCAAAGCAAAAATTCCTCTTCTTACATTCCGCTGCACTTATTGTGGGGTAGCCGCAATCCCTTCTGCTGTACGGTTCCACATTACATTGTTTCTTGTCACTTCCTGTTGATGCAGTAAAAAAACATCCAGGAATTACAGCAGCTTAGTTTTTTTTTTTTTTTTTTTTAACTGGTGCAATTTAGCTAAAACAGCTAACAGGAAATTTCCACTTAAATGGTATTTTCTAATCTTATCTGACCATGACTAAGAATAAAGGATACACAAGATAAACTCTTATAGCTATGGACCTTATCCATGTTTAAGCTCCATCAAATCTGTAATCAATAGCACTACATGCTCCCACTCTACCACTGTACTGTATACTCTACCTGTGTTTTTAAGGTTAAAAACACCATTTAACCCCAGTGACACTTGAATTAAAGCAGCAGCCTCTATAATAGCATTCTTTAGCATTAATCCCAGGAAATCTGCAATCTTCACGCTCTTTGATAGCCACGCTACATTGCTGTTTACTTGGATGGAGCAGAGAGCACAACATCAGGACATAGGAAATATTACAATGCATGATAAGAAAGGTGTGAGCTCTACAGCAAGGCCTCTAACCCTTTGCCAGTGCCAAATACATAGGGCTTAACTCAGATCTGATCACAGCAGCAAATTTATTAGCTAAAACCATGTACACTGCAGGGGGGGGGGTGTATAATATGTGCAGAGAGAGTTAGATTTTGGTGCGGTGTGTTCAAACTGAAATCGAAAATTGCAGTGTAAAAACAAAACAGACAGTATTTACCCTGCACACAAACAATATAACCCACCTAAATCTCTCTGCAAATGTTATATCTGCCCCCCCCATCCCTGCAGTGCACATGGTTTTGCCCACTAGCTAACAAATTTGCTGCATCTGGGAATTACAGCATCTTAATATTTCTTTTTACAGAAGGTTCAGCAAATTAAATTATTTAGTGAAATACTGTAATCATAACAGTTACAGGGATATTAAACATCTTAGTGATATTTGGTGGACCCCTTTCTTTGAAAGTAAAGCATTCATAACCAAGAACCAGAAATAACGACACTGAGACTTGAATTTTGGCAGAAAATTGCTAGCTATTTATTTGTCCCTATCCATTAGGAAACCTGTAATAAAGAAATTAATTTAATATGCCGCTCCAGCTGGCATATGGTGGCGGCCCAAAAGAACGGCTCAATTAATCTAAATTAACCTTAAATAACTAACCCTATAAATTTACTAAAACTTACCATAAACCGGTAATAGGTGACAACTCAACCCCCACAGTGACTACCCACCGCTCCTGGGTGCCCTGCCGCTGCCTTCCCGGACGGGTGGTCAAGCGGCCATAAGTCGATGGAGGTGAGTGCACCTAAACCACAACAAACTGTAAAAACACTACAGTTTTCCCTACAATACAAAACTGCCGTTCTTTTCCGCCAACAGCGAAAGACTCATCCCCACAGTCTTTCGCACCGCCACCATAAACCTACCCTAACTCCTGCAAAGCGAAACCTAGATCCTCCAGAAAAAACATCATCCCCTCATTGGATAGATGTACTCCATCGCGCCGGAAAAGGTGGCTGTCTCTGAACCGTATCCTCGGGTGGCGAACCACCCTCCCACCGTGGGACAGCACCCACTTTGCCACCGCTCCGTTCACCTTTTTCCGGGCCTCATCAATCTGGCGCCCATCCGCCACACCCCTCCAACACAATCTTGGCACCATCATGGAAAAAACCAACACACAATTGGTCCATGCCGCGGTCACACTTGCCAGATCCTGTATCATGGCCCACCGCAGATCCAAGGATGTCCTCTTCCCCAGGTCGTTGCCACCTAGATGGACAACCAAAACCCTAGGGACTCCATGCTTGCTGGCCTGACTCACTAACCTACTCCTCAGCTCACCCCACATCATTCCTCGCCAGCCAAGCCATCTGACACCCTGTGTTCCTAGCAATGCCTGAGACCCTTCCGAGGCCACCAACCTGGCCGCCCAGTAAATGTAAGAGTGGCCAACCACCCAAATGGGCAAATAGTCTTCGAACCATCCTGAAGGGAAAAAGAGGGGTAGAATTGATTACTAAGAGGCTTATTAATTGTTTGTACTGAAGGATCTGCCAAAAAGAAAAACTTTATATCTCGCTATTGCAGCAGTCATGGCCTAGCCGACTGCACCCTGTTCCGTTTCCAATTTAAAGCTCAATTAAAGACACAAAGGGGGAAGATCAAATAAAACAAACGAAATAAAAAACAGGGAGGGGGGGGGTATAAAATGGGAAACACATGTAATAACTCAGCTGGAGGTGAAACGTAAAGACCTGCTGAGGGACTCTGATTAGACCAAATGAGCCGAATTATAAATTAGAATTCAGTCCGTCAAGTCAGGCAAAAAATCGCTAATAACTCCAGACCCCCGCTGCCGACTCATGCCAGCAACGGCGAGTAGCTAATCCCTGAGTAGGATAAAAAAGGGGGGAACACCAACATACGCACAACACCATAAAATCACAGAACTGGAACAACATAATATATTGCAATTTAAACAAAGCACCAAGCGCAAACCGACTTCTCATGTGACGGGGCGAATATATCGTCTGTAACTTGACGACTTCCATCGCCCCACCGCCTGGATTTCAGTTCTGGAGCAACCCGCCGCAGCCGCCGACGTCGCTGCGCCTATGCGAAAGGAGTGAGTACCGAAAGCAGTGGGTGGGAGGCCCAAACCCGCCAAACAACGACTCAGCATCCAACGAAACTGGTATTTCGTGACTGGCAGCCCATCATAATGCAACAGCCAAGACCCCTCCTTAACGGGTCGCACCACCACATATTGCATGGCCAGCCCCACCGGGCAAACGCTCTCCTCCAGCGCTGGAACCATTGTAACCCAGCGCCCTCTCCCCACTTGATCCGTCTTGGAGCGCCGCAATCTGCATAGCAAGGACCTCTCACCCACTACCACGTCCCCGACCAGCATGCGCGAATCTGCTTTCTTGGAAGGCGCTACCAACTCAGAAACTCGAAAGGCCCCGTGGTACGCCATTGAGAACGCCAAACTGAACAAAAGCGTCTCAAACCTGGACGACGCGACTCGCCCTACCGCCTTGATGACGGCCGGCAACAACGCCGCATCGATGGGCCGCCTCCTATCCGGTGGCGACGGCGCAACTCGCGCCCACCCTTTCATTGCCTTCCGCAGAACCTCGCTTTTTGTTACGTCAGGGACGCCTCGCAGCTTGCAGAAAAATGAGATGCCTGCCAAATACCGCGATACCACTGCCCGTGACCTACCGGAGACGTAAAGCTGCCACATAAAAGAAAGCATCAGCCGATGCCTGCTCTTACCTTGATGCTGACGCCCTTGGACAAACTCCTCCCATTCACTCCAAGCTTGTCCGTAAGCCTTTAGCGTGGCCGGCGCGATTGACCGCAACGCTAGACCCTCCAGTCCGGCCCGATCACCTGCCAAACATAACCAGGACAGTGAAAACCTAGCTCTTCGGCCTCAGGTGCCAAATCCCAAAATCTCTCCCACTGTCCACGCGACAACGCGTCTGCGATTCCGTTTTCCAAACCGGGCACGTGCTGCGCCCGGAACCATAGGTTCCTACGCAAGCATGTCAAAAGCAATTGTCCGAGTACCCGCAGCACCACTAGCGATTTCGCCCTCTGGTTATTAATCGCATGCACCACGCCCAGATTATCGCACCTGAACACTATGCTGCGGTTAGCCAACCGATCGCCCCAAACTTCCAACGCTACCATAATGGGAAAAAGCTCCAGCAGCACCAGATCTCTTGTAAGACCCTCGCTATGCCAGTTTCCCGGCCAAGATGCCGCACACCACGATCCCTCCAAAAAACAACCGAATCCCGAGGCACCTGCAGCATCGGTAAAAAGCTGCAAACTCTCGCTGTCAACGGCTGGCGCTTGCCATATGCTAAACCCGTTGAAATCCTCCAGGAACGAAGCCCAGACGGCCAAATCCCTTTTTAATTCAGAGGACAATCGAACGAAATGATGCGGCCTGGCACACCCCGCTGTTGCCCTTTCGAGCTTCCTGCAGAAAACCCTGCCCATCGGTATTACCCGACAAGCAAAGTTCAGCATGCCCAGCAAGGACTGCGCCTGCCGCAGCGTGACTTTACGCGAGCCGTTGAAACGGCAAATAGTTTCGCGGAGCTTTGACACTTTGTCCTGGGGCAGGCGACACTCTCCCGCCACGGTGTCAATTTCAATCCCCAAAAATGATAGGCAGGAGGCCGGACCCTCCGTTTTATCCCTGGCTACCGGGACACCGAAGTGGTAAAAAAGGGCCCGTGTGCTAAACAGCAAGTCGCTGCACCTTGTGTCATTAGCTGGCCCCGCGCACAGGAAATCATCGAGGTAATGTGCAACCCCGTGACCGCCTGACGCCGACTCCACGCACCAATGAAGAAAAGTGCTAAAGCGCTCGAAAAACGAGCATGAAACGGAACATCCCATCGGCAGACATTTGTCGATGAAATACTCCGCCCCAATCCAGAAACCCATAAAGCGAAATGAGTCCGGATGCAATGGCAGTAATCTAAAAGCTGACTCAACATCAATCTTAGCCATGAGGGCCCCGTTCCCGTAGCCGCGGACCATCTCCAGCGCCTCGTCAAATGACTGATACACCACCGAGCAATGAGCCAGTGGTATTGCGTCGTTGACCGATGCCCCTGGCGGGTAAGAAAGATGCTGAATGAGCCGAAAAGCGCCCGGAGTCTTCTTTGGTACCACCCCGACCGGGGAGATGACCAAGTCATCCACCGGGGGTGACTTAAACGGCCCCTCCATCCTGCCCAACCTGACCTCCTTCTCCACTTTCTCCCGTAACACAGTCGGCAAGGCTCGGGCAGACTGAAGGTTCCTGTGCGCGCGCACGGACACTTCGCTTGCAACAGGCAAGCGAAAACCGAACTTAAAACCGTCTAACAAAAACTTTGCATCCCTTTTATAAGGATACAGACCCAACCATTTACCCATCGTTTCCAACTTAACTGGCGTTGGTGCTCTGCTGAGCGATCCCGCTCGCGGCCTGCTTAGGGTATGGTTGTTTCCCCCGATTGCCTTGTCGTCCCCCTTTGAAACAAGAGGAGGCTGGGTGGGTTCCACCGCACTGCTGGCAAGAGTGGCGAAAACGACACTGTTTGCCGTATGAACATGTTCCACTGTTAAAAGCGAAGCATTTCCCCCGAGGGGCAGACCGCCCGCCCATGCGAACGGCCAATCCGCCTGTCTTGGCAAATCCCCCGTCCGCGCCCGTTCCCTGCGCTGACGACCCCCCGCGACGCCCACCCGTTCCCTGTTTCTGGGTCTCCTCCTCCCGCTGGGATGCCCGGGTCACTTTGAGCCAGACCTCCACGTCTTTGAACCCAAAGTCCATGACCCGTAACCCGTCCTGCTTCTCCCGAAACTCTTGGTCATATCGCCGCCATTCCGAGCCCGAGGATGTGCGCTGCATGTCGTGCACGAGATGAAGGTACCGGATGATATTCATGTGCTCTTCCGGCCTGTCCTCCAAATAGCAAGCCGCAAACACCCAAAATCCGGCCAGCCAGTTATCAAAAGACCTGAAAGCTTCTGCCCCCATGCCCTTCGTAGCGGCCGCCGCTTTGTAATCCTTCTTCATGGCCTTAGTCAAACCGAATAAGTCCACAAAGTCACCCCTACGTATCTTTTTGCGGCAGCTGTCTCGCAGCCCCCGCATAACTGCGGTGTACTCGCAGCGCACTACCCCCGGCAGATCTCGCCTCTTCTTTGCCCTACGCTCCTCTTCACTAATTCGCCTGCGCCGCTTACGCCTCTTCTGCTGTTTTGCTGCCCTTTTGGCAAGTTTCTCGGCCTCCTTCCTTGCCCTAGCAGTACTATCAGCGTCAGACGCTTGCGACGCCAAAGAAGAGGAGGAGGAGGAGGACGAAGAGCTACGCGAACTCGAGCTCGCGGTGGAAATTGATATAGACTGTACCAACTCACCGGATGCCATCGACCTCTCCGACCCGGATTCTTCGTTGTCTTCATTCCAATCATCGTCAACCACGAAGTCTGCCGAATCCCTTTCACCTCGGTCCTCTGTGGAAGACAAAACAGAAGAGGGCCCGGCCCGCGCTTGCGGCGCACGCCGGGCACCCCGTGTGGAATGCGCAGTGACCGTGCGCCCCTGCCGCTCCCGGTCTGATCCTAGCTCCAGCTCCGCCGCGGCGGCCCCCAGCTCTCGGCAGGCTCGTGCCACTCGCTGCGCCGCTGATGCCTTTCGATTGCCTGACCCCCTGCGTCCCGCAGCCTGGCCGAAATCCGCCAGCGCCCTAGGGGAGGCCACTGCAGCTAATGGCCCCAGAGCCTCCACCACCGTGGCCAGCGCCGACGCTATGGCCCCAGGAGGATCCCGTGCGGCGCGACCCCCGGAAATGCCGCCCGAAGGACGACCGGTCCTTGGTTGGGCGCGAGCCCGCGCCCACCGACCGCCCGATGCGCCCCGGGGACCCTGCCCCTCATGCTCTAATCCGAAGGCAAGTGCCCCCCGGCCGGCCCAGCCGCTCTCCGTCTCCGATCCTTCCCCTTCCCTATCCAGGGAAGCAGAAGAATCCCCTGGACCTGGGGAGGACCCGCTGTCGTGCGCAGCTGCCCGTGCTGCGGCCCTGCGGCCGCTGACCCATTCCCTGTCTCCCCTCATGCCGCTGCGTCCTGCGGTAGTCACAGGGACCTGCTACCCCCCCGCGCGCGCTCCCCCGCGTGTCACCGGACCCGCGGAGAGCGCACCCGCATGCTGCTCTCGGCCACCCCTTGTATCTCCTGCTGTGCCCCCTTCTCCTAACGACCTCCCCCTGCGCCCAGCGCTGCCTAACCGAGGCATACGCTGCACCCCCCTAATGGGCTCCCTCTCCCTGCCGAATTCCGGCATCTGGGGAGAAGAAGCGGGTGGCCCCTGTGATGTTGGCGCCGCTGCGCGCGCACGTGTGCGGCCAGCGGCATCCGGAGCGAGCGTGGGCGCGCGCGCACGTCGAGCGCGCGTCCCACGCCCTCCCGCCATCGGCCTCCCGCACTGATCCTCCTCTTCGGCCGCCGCGCGAGGTTCCTGCATAGTCCCCGCGCGGCGACCGCCAGCTCCCTCACTCGTCCTCTCCCCCCGCCCGGCTCGAACATTCGGCCGTGGCGAGGAAGGAGAGCCAGTGCCCGCCGCTCCTGGGCGCCCCCCGCGGCGCGCACGCGCGCGCCCGCGGGCGCCCGACATGATCCCGGGCTCGGCGGCCCCCGGAGGGGACGGCCGCCGCCCGCCGATCCTCGAGCGGCCCGAGGGGACCCCTGGTCCCCCACGCCGCCCCCGACCGGCCGGAGTGCCCGGCCCAGCACCCGGCGGCGAGCCGGCCCGGGACCCGTCCGCGCTGCCCGCGGCCGCGTTCGGTGAGGCCCTAGGGGACGGAGCCCCGTCCCTCATGCCGCCCACTGCCGCCTCAGGGCCCGCTCGGCCGTCCGAACCACGGTACCGAGCCGGGGCCCTTAGCACGCGCTGGGGGCGAGACATATCAGCAGACCAAACAATACCAGGAGGGAAGGAGGATAATCACAATAGTAAGGAGTTACTCTGGAGTGGGGAATCACTAAAGTGAGGATCAGTCTATGTATTAATTGCACAGCAAGAATCCCCAATAAAAGCAAAATTTGCTGGCACTGCAGCACTCACCTAAAGCAAATCCCAAGAGACTTAAAATGGCCTCACCTTCCATATATATATCAAACCCTCCCCCTAAAGAAGGCTGTACTTTCCTCACAGCTAGGTCCACCCCTCCCCAGATGTTTAACTCTTTTCTCTCCTATGCAGTCAATGCTCTCTCCTGTAGGTAGATTTATTGTCAGTGGATAAATGTAAAAATTAAACCCTTAGGCATAGTTCCCAAATGCTGTCATTGCAATCCAGATTTTAAGGATATCATGCTTGAGCACAGGTGACTTAATTAGAACTTCGGTCAATGTGAATTAACCATTGGACTCAACCATGGTTATCCTTAAAACCCAGGGGTCTATTTAAGATCGATCTTAATCGATGTTGGGCTTCCAGGTTGAAAAAAAAACACACATTTACTAACATTTTAAAATTTATATAAAAAATCATCTGTTCGTAAATGCAGTGCACATGGTTTTGCCCAACTGCTAACAAAAATCCTGCTGCGATCAACTCAGAATTACCCCCCATGGCCCTCATTCCGAGTTGTTCGCTCGCAAGCTGCTTTTAGCAGCATTGCACACGCTAAGCCGCCGCCTACTGGGAGTGAATCTTAGCATCTTAAAATTGCGAACGAAAGATTTGCAATATTGCGATAAGACTAGAGATGAGCGGGTTCGGTTTCTTTGAATCCGAACCCGCACGAACTTCACTTTTTTTTTCACGGGTCCGAGCGACTCGGATCTTCCCGCCTTGCTCGGTTAACCCGAGCGCGCCCGAACGTCATCATGACGCTGTCGGATTCTCGCGAGACTCGGATTCTATATAAGGAGCCGCGCGTCGCCGCCATTTTCACACGTGCATTGAGATTGATAGGGAGAGGACGTGGCTGGCGTCCTCTCCATTTAGATTAGATTTAGAAGAGAGAGAGAGAGAGAGATTGCTGTGATACTGTAGATTAGAAGAGAGTGCAGACAGAGTTTAGTGACTGACGACCACAGTGACCAGTGACCACCAGAGACAGTGCAGTTGTTTGTTTTATTTAATATATCCGTTCTCTGCCTGAAAAAAACGATACACAGTCACACAGTGACTCAGTCTGTGTGCACTGCTCAGCCCAGTGTGCTGCACATCAATGTATTGTATATAAAGCTTATAATTGTGGGGGAGACTGGGGAGCACTGCAGGTTGTTATAGCAGGAGCCAGGAGTACATGATAAATAATATTATATTAAAATTAAACAGTGCACACTTTTGCTGCAGGAGTGCCACTGCCAGTGTGACTAGTGGTGACCAGTGCCTGACCACCAGTATATTAGTAGTATTGTATACTATCTCTTTATCAACCAGTCTATATTAGCAGCAGACACAGTACAGTGCGGTAGTTCACGGCTGTGGCTACCTCTGTGTCGGCACTCGGCAGGCAGTCCGTCCATCCATAATTGTATTATATACCACCTAACCGTGGTTTTTTTTTTCTTTCTTTATACCGTCGTCATAGTCATACTAGTTGTTACGAGTATACTACTATCTCTTTATCAACCAGTGTACAGTGCGGTAGTTCACGGCTGTGGCTACCTCTGTGTCGGAACTCGGCAGGCAGTCCGTCCATCCATAATTGTATTATAATATATACCACCTAACCGTGGTTTTTTTTTCGTTCTTTATACCGTCGTCATACTAGTTGTTACGAGTATACTACTATCTCTTTATCAACCAGTGTACAGTGCGGTAGTTCACGGCTGTGGCTACCTCTGTGTCGGAACTCGGCAGGCAGTCCGTCCATCCATAATTGTATTATAATATATACCACCTAACCGTGGTTTTTTTTTCGTTCTTTATACCGTCGTCATACTAGTTGTTACGAGTATACTACTATCTCTTTATCAACCAGTGTACAGTGCGGTAGTTCACGGCTGTGGCTACCTCTGTGTCGGCACTCGGCAGGCAGTCCGTCCAACCATAATTGTATTATATACCACCTAACCGTGGTTTTTTTTTCATTCTTTATACCGTCGTCATACTAGTTGTTACGAGTATACTACTATCTCTTTATCAACCAGTGTACAGTGCGGTAGTTCACGGCTGTGGCTACCTCTGTGTCGGCACTCGGCAGGCAGTCCGTCCAACCATAATTGTATTATATACCACCTAACCGTGGTTTTTTTTTCATTCTTTATACCGTCGTCATACTAGTTGTTACGAGTATACTACTATCTCTTTATCAACCAGTGTACAGTGCGGTAGTTCACGGCTGTGGCTACCTCTGTGTCGGCACTCGGCAGGCAGTCCGTCCATCCATAATTGTATTATAATATATACCACCTAACCGTGGTTTTTTTTTCATTCTTTATACCGTCGTCATACTAGTTGTTACGAGTATACTACTATCTCTTTATCAACCAGTGTACAGTGCGGTAGTTCACGGCTGTGGCTACCTCTGTGTCGGCACTCGGCAGGCAGTCCGTCCATCCATAATTGTATTATAATATATACCACCTAACCGTGGTTTTTTTTTCATTCTTTATACCGTCGTCATACTAGTTGTTACGAGTATACTACTATCTCTTTATCAACCAGTGTACAGTGCGGTAGTTCACGGCTGTGGCTACCTCTGTGTCGGCACTCGGCAGGCAGTCCGTCCATCCATAATTGTATTATAATATATACCACCTAACCGTGGTTTTTTTTTCATTCTTTATACCGTCGTCATACTAGTTGTTACGAGTATACTACTATCTCTTTATCAACCAGTGTACAGTGCGGTAGTTCACGGCTGTGGCTACCTCTGTGTCGGAACTCGGCAGGCAGTCCGTCCATCCATAATTGTATTATAATATATACCACCTAACCGTGGTTTTTTTTTCGTTCTTTATACCGTCGTCATACTAGTTGTTACGAGTATACTACTATCTCTTTATCAACCAGTGTACAGTGCGGTAGTTCACGGCTGTGGCTACCTCTGTGTCGGCACTCGGCAGGCAGTCCGTCCAACCATAATTGTATTATATACCACCTAACCGTGGTTTTTTTTTCATTCTTTATACCGTCGTCATACTAGTTGTTACGAGTATACTACTATCTCTTTATCAACCAGTGTACAGTGCGGTAGTTCACGGCTGTGGCTACCTCTGTGTCGGCACTCGGCAGGCAGTCCGTCCATCCATAATTGTATTATAATATATACCACCTAACCATGGTTTTTTTTTCATTCTTTATACCGTCGTCATACTAGTTGTTACGAGTATACTACTATCTCTTTATCAACCAGTGTACAGTGCGGTAGTTCACGGCTGTGGCTACCTCTGTGTCGGAACTCGGCAGGCAGTCCGTCCATCCATAATTGTATTATAATATATACCACCTAACCGTGGTTTTTTTTTCGTTCTTTATACCGTCGTCATACTAGTTGTTACGAGTATACTACTATCTCTTTATCAACCAGTGTACAGTGCGGTAGTTCACGGCTGTGGCTACCTCTGTGTCGGCACTCGGCAGGCAGTCCGTCCAACCATAATTGTATTATATACCACCTAACCGTGGTTTTTTTTTCATTCTTTATACCGTCGTCATACTAGTTGTTACGAGTATACTACTATCTCTTTATCAACCAGTGTACAGTGCGGTAGTTCACGGCTGTGGCTACCTCTGTGTCGGCACTCGGCAGGCAGTCCGTCCATCCATAATTGTATTATATACCACCTAACCGTGGTTTTTTTATACCACCTAACCGTGGCAGTCCGTCCATAATTGTATACTAGTATCCAATCCATCCATCTCCATTGTTTACCTGAGGTGCCTTTTAGTTCTGCCTATAAAATATGGAGAACAAAAAAGTTGAGGTTCCAAAATTAGGGAAAGATCAAGATCCACTTCCACCTCGTGCTGAAGCTGCTGCCACTAGTCATGGCCGAGACGATGAAATGCCAGCAACGTCGTCTGCCAAGGCCGATGCCCAATGTCATAGTACAGAGCATGTCAAATCCAAAACACCAAATATCAGAAAAAAAAGGACTCCAAAACCTAAAATAAAATTGTCGGAGGAGAAGCGTAAACTTGCCAATATGCCATTTACCACACGGAGTGGCAAGGAACGGCTGAGGCCCTGGCCTATGTTCATGGCTAGTGGTTCAGCTTCACATGAGGATGGAAGCACTCAGCCTCTCGCTAGAAAAATGAAACGACTCAAGCTGGCAAAAGCACAGCAAAGAACTGTGCGTTCTTCGAAATCCCAAATCCACAAGGAGAGTCCAATTGTGTCGGTTGCGATGCCTGACCTTCCCAACACTGGACGTGAAGAGCATGCGCCTTCCACCATTTGCACGCCCCCTGCAAGTGCTGGAAGGAGCACCCGCAGTCCAGTTCCTGATAGTGAGATTGAAGATGTCAGTGTTGAAGTCCACCAGGATGAGGAGGATATGGGTGTTGCTGGCGCTGGGGAGGAAATTGACCAGGAGGATTCTGATGGTGAGGTGGTTTGTTTAAGTCAGGCACCCGGGGAGACACCTGTTGTCCGTGGGAGGAATATGGCCGTTGACATGCCAGGTGAAAATACCAAAAAAATCAGCTCTTCGGTGTGGAGGTATTTCACCAGAAATGCGGACAACAGGTGTCAAGCCGTGTGTTCCCTTTGTCAAGCTGTAATAAGTAGGGGTAAGGACGTTAACCACCTCGGAACATCCTCCCTTATACGTCACCTGCAGCGCATTCATAATAAGTCAGTGACAAGTTCAAAAACTTTGGGTGACAGCGGAAGCACTCCACTGACCAGTAAATCCCTTCCTCTTGTAACCAAGCTCACGCAAACCACCCCACCAACTCCCTCAGTGTCAATTTCCTCCTTCCCCAGGAATGCCAATAGTCCTGCAGGCCATGTCACTGGCAATTCTGACGAGTACTCTCCTGCCTGGGATTCCTCCGATGCATCCTTGCGTGTAACGCCTACTGCTGCTGGCGCTGCTGTTGTTGCTGCTGGGAGTCGATGGTCATCCCAGAGGGGAAGTCGTAAGACCACTTTTACTACTTCCACCAAGCAATTGACTGTCCAACAGTCATTTGCGAGGAAGATTAAATATCACAGCAGTCATCCTACTGCAAAGCGGATAACTGAGGCCTTGACATCCTGGGTGGTGAGAAACGTGGTTCCGGTATCCATCATTACTGCAGAGCCAACTAGAGACTTGTTGGAGGTACTGTGTCCCCGGTACCAAATACCATCTAGGTTCCATTTCTCTAGGGTTGCAATACCGAAAATGTACACAGACCTCAGAAAAAGAGTCACCAGTGTCCTAAAAAATGCAGCTGTACCCAATGTCCACTTAACCACGGACATGTGGACAAGTGGAGCAGGGCAGGGTCAGGACTATATGACTGTGACAGCCCACTGGGTAGATGTATGGACTCCCGCCGCAAGAACAGCAGCGGCGGCACCAGTAGCAGCATCTCGCAAACGCCAACTCGTTCCTAGGCAGGCTACGCTTTGTATCACCGGTTTCCAGAATACGCACACAGCTGAAAACCTCTTACGGCAACTGAGGAAGATCATCGCGGAATGGCTTACCCCAATTGGACTCTCCTGTGGATTTGTGGCATCGGACAACGCCAGCAATATTGTGCGTGCATTACATCTGGGCAAATTCCAGCACGTCCCATGTTTTGCACATACCTTGAATTTGGTGGTGCAGAATTTTTTAAAAAACGACAGGGGCATGCAAGAGATGCTGTCGGTGGCCAGAAGAATTGCGGGACACTTTCGGCGTACAGGCAGCACGTACAGAAGACTGGAGCACCACCAAAAACGCCTGAACCTGCCCTGCCATCATCTGAAGCAGGAGGTGGTAACGAGGTGGAATTCAACCCTCTATATGCTTCAGAGGTTGGAGGAGCAGCAAAAGGCCATTCAAGCCTATACAACTGACCACGATATAGGAGGTGGAATGCACCTGTCTCAAGCGCAGTGGAGAATGATTTCAACGTTGTGCAAGGTTCTGCAACCTTTTGAACTTGCCACACGTGAAGTCAGTTCAGACACTGCCAGCCTGAGTCAGGTCATTCCCCTCATCAGGCTTTTGCAGAAGAAGCTGGAGACATTGAAGGAGGAGCTAAGACAGAGCGATTCCGCTAGGCATGTGGGACTTGTGGATGGAGCCCTTAATTCGCTTAACAAGGATTCACGGGTGGTCAATCTGTTGAAATCAGAGCACTACATTTTGGCCACCGTGCTCGATCCTAGATTTAAAACCTACCTTGGATCTCTCTTTCCGGCGCACACAAGTCTGCTGGGTTTCAAAGACCTGCTGGTGAGAAAATTGTCAAGTCAAGCGGAACGCGACCTGTCAACATCTCCTCCTTCACATTCTCCCGCAACTGGGGGTGCGAGGAAAAGGCTCAGAATTCCGAGCCCACCCGCTGGCGGTGATGCAGGGCAGTCTGGAGCGACTGCTGATGCTGACATCTGGTCCGGACTGAAGGACCTGACAACCATTACGGACATGTCGTCTACTGTCACTGCATATGATTCTCTCACCATTGATAGAATGGTGGAGGATTATATGAGTGACCGCATCCAAGTAGGCACGTCACACAGTCCGTACTTATACTGGCAGGAAAAAGAGGCAATTTGGAGGCCCTTGCACAAACTGGCTTTATTCTACCTAAGTTGCCCTCCCACAAGTGTGTACTCCGAAAGAGTGTTTAGTGCCGCCGCTCACCTTGTCAGCAATCGGCGTACGAGGTTACATCCAGAAAATGTGGAGAAGATGATGTTCATTAAAATGAATTATAATCAATTCCTCCGCGGAGACATTGACCAGCAGCAATTGCCTCCACAAAGTACACAGGGAGCTGACATGGTGGATTCCAGTGGGGACGAATTGATAATCTGTGAGGAGGGGGATGTACACGGTGATATATCGGAGGATGATGATGAAGTGGACATCTTGCCTCTGTAGAGCCAGTTTGTGCAAGGAGAGATTAATTGCTTCTTTTTTGGTGGGGGTCCAAACCAACCCGTCATTTCAGTCACAGTCGTGTGGCAGACCCTGTCACTGAAATGATGGGTTGGTTAAAGTGTGCATGTCCTGTTTATACAACATAAGGGTGGGTGGGAGGGCCCAAGGACAATTCCATCTTGCACCTCTTTTTTCTTTTCTTTTTCTTTGCGTCATGTGCTGTTTGGGGAGGGTTTTTTGGAAGGGCCATCCTGCGTGACACTGCAGTGCCACTCCTAGATGGGCCCGGTGTTTGTGTCGGCCACTAGGGTCGCTTATCTTTCTCACACAGTCAGCTACCTCATTGCGCCTCTTTTTTTCTTTGCGTCATGTGCTGTTTGGGGAGGGTTTTTTGGAAGGGCCATCCTGCGTGACACTGCAGTGCCACTCCTAGATGGGCCCGGTGTTTGTGTCGGCCACTAGGGTCGCTTATCTTTCTCACACAGTCAGCTACCTCATTGCGCCTCTTTTTTTCTTTGCGTCATGTGCTGTTTGGGGAGGGTTTTTTGGAAGGGACATCCTGCGTGACACTGCAGTGCAACTCCTAGATGGGCCCGGTGTTTGTGTCGGCCACTAGGGTCGCTAATCTTACTCACACAGCTACCTCATTGCGCCTCTTTTTTTCTTTGCGTCATGTGCTGTTTGGGGAGGGTTTTTTGGAAGGGACATCCTGCGTGACACTGCAGTGCCACTCCTAGATGGGCACGGTGTTTGTGTCGGCCACTAGGGTCGCCTATCTTACTCACACAGCAACCTCGGTGCAAATTTTAGGACTAAAAATAATATTGTGAGGTCGCTTATCTTTCTCACACAGTCAGCTACCTCATTGCGCCTCTTTTTTTCTTTGCGTCATGTGCTGTTTGGGGAGGGTTTTTTGGAAGGGACATCCTGCGTGACACTGCAGTGCCACTCCTAGATGGGCCCGGTGTTTGTGTCGGCCACTAGGGTCGCTAATCTTACTCACACAGCTACCTCATTGCGCCTCTTTTTTTCTTTGCGTCATGTGCTGTTTGGGGAGGGTTTTTTGGAAGGGACATCCTGCGTGACACTGCAGTGCCACTCCTAGATGGGCACGGTGTTTGTGTCGGCCACTAGGGTCGCTTATCTTACTCACACAGCGACCTCGGTGCAAATTTTAGGACTAAAAATAATATTGTGAGGTGTGATGTGTTCAGAATAGGCTGAAAATGAGTGTAAATTATGTTTTTTGAGGTTAATAATACTTTGGGATCAAAATGACCCCCAAATTCTATGATTTAAGCTGTTTTTTAGTGTTTTTTGAAAAAAATACCCGAATCCAAAACACACCCGAATCCGACAAAAAAAATTCGGTGAGGTTTTGCCAAAACGCGGTCGAACCCAAAACACGGCCGCGGAACCGAACCCAAAACCAAAACACAAAACCCGAAAAGTTTCAGGCGCTCATCACTAGATAAGACATCTCTGTGCAGTTTCTGAGTAGCTCGAGACTTACTCTGCCAAGTGCGATCAGTTCAGTGCTTGTCGTTCCTGGTTTGACGTCACAAACACACCCAGCGTTCGCCCAGACACTCCTCCGTTTCTCCAGTCATTACCGCGTTTTTCCCAGAAACGGTAGCATTTATTCCCACACGCCCCTAAAACGGTCTGTTTCCGCCCAGAAACACCCACTTCCTGTCAATCACATTACGATCACCAGAACGATGAAAAAACCGTGAGTAATATTCCTAACTGCATAGCAAATTTACTTGGCGCAGTCGCAGTGCGAACATTGCGCATGCGCATTAAGCTGAAAATCGCTGCGATGCGAAGAAAATTACCGAGCGAACAACTCGGAATGACCACCTATGTGCACTGCAGGGAAGGCAGATTTAACATGTGCAGAGAGAGTTAGATTTGGGTGTAGTGTGTTCAATCTGCAATCTAATTTGCAGTGTAAAAATAAAGCAGTCAGTATTTACCCTGCACAGAAACAAAATAACTCACCCAAATCTAACTCTTTCTGCACATGTTATATCTGCCTCCCCTGCAGTACACATGGTTTTGCCCAACTGCTAACAAAATTCCTGCTGCGATCAACTTGGAATTACCCCCATCGAATTACCCCCATTTTCACACTGCTCGTGTATATAAGACATAGGGCCTAATTCAGTTTGGATCGTAATACGCGTTCCAACCGCAAAAACTATGAAGAGGATGGGGGCATATACGCAGGGTCCATCCTGTGCGTGTGCCTACATTTTCTCCTGGTGCCCCGCAGAAAATGCGAATGCCTCTGCCTGTCAATCAGTAGAGGGCGTACCTTCGCAGGTATATCGCGATCATGAGCCATGTCTCCCATTTTTGTCATTATAGGTGCTCTGTGAGCTGCTGGCCATGCCCCAGCCCCTCTGTCTCCCGTGAATAGACATTGAGGCTTATTCAGACCAGATCGCTTCAATTTATTTTCACCCAGCGGGCAATCAGTTCTGCACTGCACATGCGTATGCGCCACAATGCGTAAGTGCGACGGTCCGGAGATCACAAGAAGATTGACAAGAAGAGGGTGTTTGTGTGGGTGGCAACTGAATGTTTCTAGGGAGTGTCCGGAAAAACCCTGGAGGGACCGGGCGTTTTGTGGGAGGATTTGTGACGTCACCTCAATGGCTGAGTAAGTGCTGAGCTGTGCAGCTCTTGTGCACATGTGATCACACACCTGCACAGCAAATTTTCCCTTCCGCTGTAGGCGGCAACTACCTGATTACAGGGATGCAAAAAACACACCCTAGCGATCAGGTCTGAATTACCCACAATGTGCATATTTGCAGAGCAACAAGCTACAGGGAGCCTTCCACCCCCCCCCCCCTTCCCCATGACTATGGGACACTGCGGCCCCCACAGGGGTGGGGGGGTTGTTTGGGTTAGCTGGACATTCCCAAAAAAAGTGACTGTCCTGCAAAAATTGGTATAGTTGGGAGGTATGTTCAAATACATTTATTGTTTTGCATGCAGGGTAAATACTGGCTTCTTTGACATTTAGCCACAAATGCTGCACAGCTGAATTACAGTATTACACTGCAATTAACAGTTATGCTAGGACATTCCCCCTCCCAAATCTACCTCTCTCTGCATGTTACATCTGTCCCACAGTGGCGTGCGGTGAGGTCAGTGGCTAGTGAGGCACTACAGCCATAATTTCCGCCGAATCCTGCCGATGACCCTTAGCCAATGCCCGCTACTGCCTCTGAGCCGATACCCGCTGCCACCGCCAATGGCTTACAAACTCTCCCACAATCAACTGACCCAGCCCTCCACCACTAATTTCTATCTCAGTCCGATGCCGCCAATGCCCGCTGCCTGCCTGCTCATTGTTCTTGTTATATATTATACATTTTTAAAGAAAAAAAAATGAGTGTTTGGGACTGGGAAGGGTGAGGGAGGAGGACATGAATGCAATTTTGTTGTCCAGGGCTTCCATTAACTTAAAGGAGAAGGGTCTGAATGGGTTAAAAAAAAATGCGTGAGGTCCCCCCTCCTTAGTATAACCAGCCTCGGGCTCTTTGAGCCGGTCCTGGTTATTTAAATACTGGGGGAAAAATTGGACAGGGGTTCCCCGTATTTAGACAACCAGCACCGGGCTCTTAGAACGGTCCAGGTTCCAAAAATACGTGGGACAAAAGATGTAGGGGTCCCCCATATTTTTAAAACCAGCACCGGGCTCCACTAGCCAGAGAGATAATGCCACAGCCGGGGGACACTTTTATGTAGGTCCCTGCGGCCCTGGCATTACCCCTCCAACTAGTCACCCCTGGCCGGGGTTCCCTGGAGGAGTGGGGACCCCTTAAATCAAGAGGTTCCTCCCCTCGAGGCACCCAAGGGCCAGAGGTGAAGCCCGAGGCTGTCCCCAGCACCCCTGGGTGGTGGGTGCCGGGCTGATAGCCATGTGTGTAAAAAAAGAATATTGTTTTTTTTTGTTGTGGAACTACAAGGCCCAGCAAGCCTCCCCCGCTTGCTGGTACTTGGAGAACCTCAAGTACCAGCAGGCGGGGAAATAACGGGCTTGCTGGTACCTGTAGTTCTACAACAACAAAAAATACCCAAATAAAAACACAAACACACACAGCGTGACAGTAAAATTATTGAGACAGGCTGTAGCATGTGGGTGCATGTAACCCTATAAAAGTGATGGATTGGGTGACTATTACAATACCCACTGTTGCTGTCTGAAAAATTATGGATTTATAGATTGCTCTGCCGAGACATGTTTTTTTCTAAAATGCACCACAGGTATGGATGGATAGTATACTTGACGACACAGAGGTAGGTAGAGCAGTGGCCTACTGTACCGTACTGCTATATATTATATTATTTATTATTATTATTATTATCCTTTATTTATATGGCGCCACAAGGGTTCCGCAGTGCCCAATTACAGAGTACATAAATAAATAATCAAACAGGAAAACAGCAACTTACAGTTGACGACAATATAGGACAAGTACAGGGTAAATAAACATAGCTACATCAGCTGATGACACTGGAATAAGTATCAGGTGGCAGAAGACTGCTGGATTTGGTGCAGCTGAAGATTATTAAAGTAAGAAAAGAGTAAGCACATGAGGGAAGAGGGCCCTGCTCGTGAGAGCTTACATTCTAAAAGGGAGGGGTAGACAGACAGGGGTGAGACAGATGGGGTACATAGAGAGCGTGGAACAGAGGTTTAGGATGAGATTTGGCTGGGTTTGGTGAAGAAGTGGGACTTGAGAACCCGTTTGAAGTTTTGTAGAGAGGTGGAGAGTCTGAGGGGGAGAGGTAGGGAATTCCAGAGAAGTGGTGCAGCACGTGAAAAATCTTGGAGGTAGGAGTGGGAGGAAGTAATCCGTAGGCAGGAGTCGGTGTGCATTAGCAGAGCGAAGAGGACGGGTGGGAGTGTAAAGCGAGATAAGATCAGAGATGTAGATGGGAGAGGAGTGGGTGAGGGCTTTGTAAGCAAGTGTGAGAAGCTTGAAATGGATTCTGAAAGGGAAGGGGAGCCAGTGAAGGACTAGTAAGAGAGGAGAGGTGGACGTAGTGCGTTTGGTGAGGAAAATGAGCCGGGAAGCAGCATTGAGGATAGATTGGAGTGGAGAGAGGTATTTGTCAGGAATGCCAGTCAGGAAGAGATTACAGCAGTCCAGTCTGGAGATGACCAGTGAGTGGATAAGAGTCTTACTTAGTAGCATCCTGGGTCAGAAAGGGTCTGATCCTGGAAATATTTTTTAGATGAAAACGGCAGGTTTGTGAGAGGTGCTGAATGTGTGGTTTGAAGGAGAGGGAGGAGTCAAGGATTACTCCAAGACAGCGCACTTGGGGGGTAGAGGAGATAGTAGTGCCATCAATAGATAATGAGATTGTAGGAGGTGAGGTTATGCGGGAGGGAGGGAAGATGATCAGCTCGGTCTTAGACATGTTAAGTTTAAGAAAGAGCTGGGACATCCAGGAAGAGATAGCAGAGAGACAGTTGGAGATACGAGTGAGGAGAGTAGGGGAGAGGTCTGGAGAGGAAAGATAGATTTGAGTGTCATCAGCATAGAGATGATATTGGAAACCAAAAGAACTAATGAGCTTACTTAGTGAGGACGTATAGAGAGAGAAGAGAAGAGGACCAAGGACAGAACCTTGGGGTACCCCTACAGTTAGTGGAAGTGAGGGGGAGGTGGAGTCATGAGAGGAGACAGAGAATGAACGGTCAGAAAGGTAGGACGACAACCAAGAGAGGGCTGTGTTACGCAGACCAATGGAGTGAAGGATTTGCAGTAGGAGAGGATGGTCCACAGTGTCAAAAGCAGCAGAGAGATCAAGTAGAATAAGTAGAGAGTAGTGTCCCTTAGATTTAGCAGCATGGAGGTCATTGCATACTTTTGTAAGGGCAGTTTCAGTGGAGTGGAGAGGACGGAAGCCAGACTGGAATGGGTCAAGCAGTGAGTGTGAGGAAAGAAAGGAAGTAAGGCGGTTGTAGACAATACGCTCAAGGAGTTTGGAGGCAAAAGGGAGGAGAGAGATGGGTCGGTAGTTGGAGAGAGTGTTTGGATCAAGGGTAGGTTTTTTAAGAATAGGAGAGATGAGAGCGTGCTTGAAGGCAGAGGGGACAGTGCCTGATGAGAGGGAGAGATTGAGAAGGTGGGAAAGATGGGAAAAAGCAGAAGAAGAGAGGTGGCAAAGGAGGCAGGAGGGGATTGGGTCAAGTGGGGAGGTGGTGAGGGGACAGGAACGAATGAGGGCCATGACTTCCTCTCCAGATGCATGGGAGAAAGATGACAGAGTTGGTGCGAGGGATGGGGAGGGTTGGTAAGGGTTGGGAGAAGGCTGGTTACTGATAGTCTGGTGTGATGTGATGTCCTGACGTATGGAGTCAATTTTGGATGTGAAGTAAGTGGCAAAGTCAAGAGCAGAGAGTGAGGAAGGGAGACGAGGTGGAGGTGGGCAGAGGAGTGAGTTGAGAGTGGCAAAGAGGCGCCGGGGGTTGGAAGACTGGGAGGAGATGAGGTTCTTGAAGTATGACTGTTTAGCAAGAGAAAGGGCAGCACTGAAGGATGAGAGCATAAGTTTGAAATGGAGGAAGTCTGCCTTAGAGCGTGATTTCCTCCAGTGTCGCTCAGCCGTACGTGAGCATTTTTGCAGATATCTGGTGCATTTGGTGTGCCAGGGTTGAGGTGTTAATTTGTGAGGGTGAATAGTGGTTGGTGGAGCAACAGAGTCAAGAGCAGAAGTAAGGGAAGCATTGTATGTGGAAGTGGCTTGTTCAGGGCATGAGAGAGAGAGAATAGGAGAGAGAAGTGAGTCAAACAGGGAGGAAAGGAATGTGGTGTCAATAGCTTCAATGTTACGCTTAGTGATGGTAGCCTTAGGAGGTAGAGATGGGGAAGTCGAGAGAGATAGGTTGAAGGAGAGCAGGTGGTGGTCAGAGAGGGGAAATGGGGAGTTGGAAAAATCAGAAATATCACAGCGGTGAGTGAAGACCAGATCCAGTGAGCTCCCATTCACATGGGAGGGTGAGGAGGTCCACTGGGAGAGACCAAGTGAAGAGGTGAGGTTAAGGAGTTTAGAGGCAGGGGATTGTGTGGGGATGTCAATAGGGATGTTGAAATCGCCTAGGATAATGGTGGGAATGTCAGAAGAGAGGAAGTGAGGAAGCCAGGAAGCAAAGTTGTCGATTAATTTGGAAGCAGTGCCAGGGGGGCGGTAAATGACAGCTACTCTAAGATGGACTGGTTGGAAGAGGCATATGGCGTGGACCTCAAATGTAGAGAATATAAGGGATGGTTCTGGTGGTATGAGTTGGTAGGAGTAACTAGAAGGTAAAAGGACCCCAACACCACCCCCATGGCGACCCCCAGGTCGGGGTGTGTGTGTGAATGTAAGGCCCCCAGCAGAGAGAGCAGCAGCAGAAGTAGTGTCAGAGGGCGTAATCCAAGTTTCAGTAATGGCTAGTAGGTGTAGGGAGTTGGAAATGAAAAGGTCATGAGTGGGGACCAGTTTGTTATAAACAGATCTGGCATTCCAGAGGGCACAGGATAGGGGGTATGAGTTTGTGGGAGAGATGTGAATTAGATTTTCAGGGTTGCTGTAGCGATGAGGTGGGATTAACTTTGAGGGCAGGGATGATGAGAGAGTAGTGATGGTACGGGTGCCTGAGCTAGGAGGGGAAACTGCAGGAGGTGGGCAGGGAGGGAGGTCAGTGTGATGTGGATGGGGGTGTGGGGAGGTGACAGGGAAGGGAGAGAGGGAGCAGGGCTGAGTTGTGGGGTAGCAGGACCATGGGGCAGAGGTGAATGAAAGTGGGGTAACAGGAAAGGTGGGGGAAGAAAACAGAGGGATGGAGGGGAGACAGAGGAGGGGAGAGAGGAGGAGGTGGAGGAGACTAGGGGGGAAGGCTAAAGATACATTATTAGGTAGACACTGAGTGATGTGGGGAGTATAAGAAAACCTTGACATAGTGTTAAGTAGGTAAATAGGTTGAGGGAAAGTGGAAGTAGGAGAGGAGACTGTAAGGCAATCCGAGCAGAAGAATTGCAGAAATGCAGGTGAGAAAAGCAGTGTAGGCTCAAGGGGTGTAGATTTAGTATGAAATGAGTCAAAAGCGTAGATAAAGTGGGTGCAGAAAAGTATTTGGAGTGTAAGAAATGAAAGGATTGTGAGAGGTTTAAGAAGCAATGGTAATTATGTTAGATGTTTTAAGTGTTTGCAGGTAAAATTGCATTGGTGCAGCTGTGCTTAAAAAACAAAATTACAATAATACAGATACAGGCATTTGTAGGTGAAATGGATGGTTTATGAAATGTCCAAGTAAGGTAGTTCTGTGCTATGTAATCAGATGCAACAATCAGGAGGTGAGTGATCTGAGGAGTAAGTGACTCACATTTGTTATTAGTTCTTCAGTTTTCTTTGTTTTGTTAGATTGGTGTGCTTCTGTTTTCCTTCTTTTTCACTTCGATTGAACGCTGATTGAACACTGCTGTTATGTGTCAATTTTATCACGCTTTGATAAAAATGCACGCTTAGATCAATAAATGCACAGCCAAATGGCTTTGCACAGCCTACACCATTGGACTTAAGTAGAAGACTATTACAAGTGAAACCAATAATTGAAATCTGTAACCACACCCCACCCCCTCAAATGCCAGGCAATAAATTACCTTAAAAACAACAACCAGGCATTCCACAAAGATTAAACTGGGTCTATATCATTCAAAACTTTAAAAAAGTACTTCAAAATCACATACTATGCAATAATGTTTCAATTTGCATTACCCAGCAGAATTAGCTTTGCATATATAGATATAGTGCAGCAGAATATATTGGTGGTTGTAGTCAATTGTAATTACCTGTTGGTGACAAGAAGAGAAGAAACGTCAATTCACAATCGATATCAGCTGAAGATAAATTAATGCTGATTGAACACTGCTGTTATGTGTCAATTTTATCACGCTTTGATAAAAATGCACGCTTAGATCAATAAATGCACAGCCAAACGGCTTTGCACAGCCTACACCATTGGACTTAAGTAGAAGACTATTACAAGTGAAACCAATAATTGAAATCTGTAACCACACCCCACCCCCTCAAATGCCAGGCAATAAATTACCGTAAAAACAACAACCAGGCATTCCACAAAGATTAAACTGGGTCTATATCATTCAAAACTTTAAAAAAGTACTTCAAAATCACATACTATGCAATAATGTTTCAATTTGCATAACCCAGCAGAATTAGTTTTGCATATATAGATATAGTGCAGCAGAATATATTGGTGGTTGTAGTCAATTGTAATTACCTGTAGGTGACAAGAAGAGAAGAAACGTCAATTCACAATCAATATCAGCTGAAGATAAATTAACGCTGATTGAACGCTGCTGTTATGTGTCAATTTTATCACGCTTTGATAAAAATGCACGCTTAGATCAATAAATGCACAGCCAAATGGCTTTGCACAGCCTACACCATTGGACTTAAGTAGAAGACTATTACAAGTGAAACCAATAATTGAAATCTGTAACCACACCCCACCCCCTCAAATGCCAGGCAATAAATTACCTTAAAAACAACAACCAGGCATTCCACAAAGATTAAACTGGGTCTATATCATTCAAAACTTTAAAAAAGTACTTCAAAATCACATACTATGCAATAATGTTTCAATTTGCATTACCCAGCAGAATTAGCTTTGCATATATAGATATAGTGCAGCAGAATATATTGGTGGTTGTAGTCAATTGTAATTACTCAGCAGAATTAGCTTTGCATATATAGATATAGTGCAGCAGAATATATTGGTGGTTGTAGTCAATTGTAATTACCCAGCAGAATTAGCTTTGCAAATATAGATATAGTGCAGCAGAATATATTGGTGGTTGTAGTCAGTTGTAATTACCCAGCAGAATTAGCTTTGCATATATATAGTGCAGCAGAATATATTGGTGGTTGTAGTCAATTGTAATTACCCAGCAGCAGCTCTACTGCACTCAACATCACCAGTGCTCACAATATATATAATGCTATATACTATGCCATAGTGGTGCTTACTATATAACACCTCCTACTGCGTTCCCCCTGGCAATGAGCATGACACCCAGAGAGTGAAACCCCTGGCAATGAGCATGACACCCAGCACGTGAAACTCTTGGCATTGAGCAGTTTTTGTAAAAGTAATTAGAAGCTTTACTGTAGGGCATAGTGTATCACAGATATTGTGGTGAGTGACATAATATGTTCCAAAGGGCATTAATGTGTGGGGCTTAACATGGTGGAAATTACTGTACTTTTTTCCCTGTGGTGGCCGAGGTCTGTTGGTGCAGGGTGAAGAACTGGGGTGTAAGGTAGTCTTTGCTTGCAATGCTACGCCCATTTTATGGAGACCATACCAATTTTTGCGAGGTCACGCCCCCCCATCCCGTCCTGAGCGCTCACGCAAATATAGTTTTTTTTATATATATATATATATGGGGGAGGGGCACAATTTTTAATGCCAATGGTGGCGGGGGGCACGCATTTGAAGCCAAATTGTTTAGAAACACCCCTGCAAGAAAATATCTGCAAATCCAATGTTACCATAAGTGTGGCATATACCTGCGCTTGCTCGCGGGGTGAGAACATCTCCCTAATTGAATTCAGCGATATGAATAGAGGTTGTGCAGCAGCCACAGAAAGGGTTAATCTCTGCAGCTTGTCACTAAATTACATTGTTGCAATTTTAGCTGGGAGCTGCAATAATTACTCTAATACATAACACAGCCAACACTTCTATATTCACACAATATACTGCATGGTGAATATAGAAGTGGTGCTTACTAAACAGCACCTCCTACTGCATTCCACATCACCGCTGGTCACACTCATATCAGGCCCATAATGCTGTATACTATGCCATAGTGGTGCTTACTATATAACACCAGGTGCTGTGCAGTGGTCAAAACACACTAACTGGTCCCATGCTGTTGTTGAACTAAAGGCCTATACACACGATGAGATTCGGTCTATGCTAATAGGTTTAAAAAGGTTACATAAAAGCTACTTTATGTATTTATTCATTAAAGTTTTTAAGTTGTATTTTACAACCATACAATGATATGATATATAATGTATCGTATAATCATTACATAATGTTGATGGCATTGAATTGTCTCTGCCTTGACTAGTGGCAGCAGCTTCAGCACTAGGTGGAAGTGGATCTTGATCTTTCCCTATTTTACCCTCCACCTTTTTGTTCTCCATTTTTTAATGTGTGGAATTATATGCCAGTAATATATCTGGAATTAGACGGTGGTAATGTCTGGAATTAGATACCACTAGATAGATACCAGATATCACTGCATACCCTCCAACATTTTACACACAAAAATCGGGACAAATTAGAAAAAGAGGCGTGGTCACATGTAAAGGGGGCGTGTTCACGCCCCTTTTTCTATACTTTCAATGGAAGTTTGGAGAGCCAAAAATAGGTACAGACCATGAAAAAATAAGATTTTACGTACCGATAAATCTATTTCTCGTAGTCCGTAGTGGATGCTGGGACTCCGTAAGGACCATGGGGAATAGCGGCTCCGCAGGAGACAGGGCACAAGAATAAAAGCTTTAGGATCAGGTGGTGTGCACTGGCTCCTCCCCCTATGACCCTCCTCCAAGCCTCAGTTAGGATACTGTGCCCGGACGAGCGTACATAATAAGGAAGGATATTGAATCCCAGGTAAGACTCATACCAGCCACACCAATCACACTGTACAACCTGTGATCTGAACCCAGTTAACAGCATGATAACAGCGGAGCCTCTAAAAAGAAGGCTCACAACAATAATAACCCGATTTTTGTAACAATAACTATGTACAAGTATTGCAGACAATCCGCACTTGGGATGGGCGCCCAGCATCCACTACGGACTACGAGAAATAGATTTATCGGTAAGTAAAATCTTATTTTCTCTGACGTCCTAGTGGATGCTGGGACTCCGTAAGGACCATGGGGATTATACCAAAGCTCCCAAACGGGCGGGAGAGTGCGGATGACTCTGCAGCACCGAATGAGAGAACTCCAGGTCCTCCTCAGCCAGGGTATCAAATTTGTAGAATTTAGCAAACGTGTTTGCCCCTGACCAAGTAGCTGCTCGGCAAAGTTGTAAAGCTGAGACCCCTCGGGCAGCCGCCCAAGATGAGCTCACTTTCCTTGTGGAATGGGCTTTCACAGATTTTGGCTGTGGCAGGCCTGCCACAGAATGTGCAAGTTGAATTGTACTACAAATCCAACGAGCAATAGTCTGCTTAGAAGCAGGAGCACCCAGCTTGTTGGGTGCATACAGGATAAACAGCGAGTCAGACTTTCTGACTCCCACCGTCCTGGAAACATATATTTTCAGGGCCCTGACAACGTCAAGTAACTTGGAGTCCTCCAAGTCCCTAGTAGCCGCAGGCACCACAATAGGTTGGTTCATGTGAAAAGCAGAAACCACCTTAGGGAGAAATTGAGGACGAGTCCTCAATTCTGCCCTGTCAGAATGAAAAATTAAGTAAGGGCTTTTATATGATAAAGCCGCCAATTCTGACACACGCCTGGCTGAAGCCAGGGCTAACAGCATCGTCACCTTCCATGTGAGATATTTTAAGTCCACAGTGGTGAGTGGTTCAAACCAATGTGACTTAAGGAACCTCAAAACAACATTGAGTTCCCAAGGTGCCACTGGAGGCACAAAAGGAGGTTGTATATGCAGTACCCCTTTTACAAATGTCTGAACTTCAGGTACTGAAGCCAGTTCTTTCTGGAAGAAAATCGACAGGGCCGAAATTTGAACCTTAATGGACCCTAATTTTAGGCCCATAGACAGTCCTGTTTGCAGGAAATGGAGGAAACGACCCAGTTGAAATTCCTCTGTAGGGGCCTTCTTGGCCTCACACCACGCAACATATTTTCGCCAAATGCGGTGATAATGTTTTGCGGTTACATCCTTCCTGGCTTTGACCAGGGTAGGGATGACTTCATCTGGAATGCCTTTTTCCTTCAGGATCCGGCGTTCAACCGCCATGCCGTCAAACGCAGCCGCGGTAAGTCTTGGAACAGACAAGGCCCCTGTTGGAGCAGGTCCTTTCTTAGAGGTAGAGGCCACGGGTCTTCCGTGAGCATCTCTTGAAGTTCCGGGTACCAAGTCCTTCTTGGCCAATCCGGAACCACGAGTATCGTTCTTACTCCTCTCCTTCTTATGATTCTCAGTACTTTTGGTATGAGAGGCAGAGGAGGGAACACATACACTGACTGGTACACCCACGGTGTCACCAGAGCGTCCACCGCTATTGCCTGAGGGTCCCTTGACCTGGCGCAATATCTGTCTAGTTTTTTGTTTAGACGTGACGCCATCATGTCCACCTTTGGTTTTTCCCAACGGTTTACAATCAGGTGGAAGACTTCTGGGTGAAGTCCCCACTCTCCCGGGTGAAGGTCGTGTCTGCTGAGGAAGTCTGCTTCCCAGTTGTCCACTCCCGGAATGAACACTGCTGACAGAGCTACCACATGATTTTCCGCCCAGCGAAGAATCCTTGCAGCTTCTGCCATTGCCCTCCTGCTTCTCGTGCCGCCCTGTCTGTTTACGTGGGCGACTGACGTGATGTTGTCCGATTGGATCAATACCGCCTGACCCTGAAGAAGGGGTTTCGCTTGACTTAGGGCATTGTAAATGGCCCTTAGTTCCAGAATGTTTATATGAAGAGATGTTTCCATGCTTGACCACAAGCCCTGGAAATTTTTTCCCTGTGTGACTGCCCCCCAGCCTCTCAGGCTGGCGTCCGTGGTCACCAGGACCCAATCCTGAATGCCAAATCTGCGGCCCTCTAGTAGATGAGCACTCTACAGCCACCACAGAAGAGACACCCTTGTCCTTGTCGACAGGGTTATCCGCTGATGCATCTGAAGATGCGATCCGGACCATTTGTCCAGTAGATCCCACTGAAACGTTCTTGCATGGAATCTTCCGAATGGAATCGCTTCGTAAGAAGCCACCATTTTTCCCAGGACCCTCGTGCACTGATGCACTGACACCTGGTCTGGTTTTAGGAGGTTCCTGACTAGCTCGGATAACTCCCTGGCCTTCTCCTCCGGGAGAAACACCTTTTTCTGGACTGTGTCCAGAATCATTCCTAGGAACAGTAGACGTGTCGTTGGAATCAGCTGCGATTTAGGAATATTTAGGATCCACCCGTGCAGACTTAACACTACCTGAGATAGTGCTACTCCGACTTCTAACTGTTCCCTGGACCTTGCCCTTATCAGGAGATCGTCCAAGTAAGGAATAATTAAGATGCCTTTTCTTCGAAGAAGAATCATCATTTCGGCCATTACCTTGGTAAAGACCCGAGGTGCCGTGGACAACCCAAACGGCAGCGTCTGAAACTGATAATGACAGTTTTGTACTACAAACCTGAGGTACCCTTGGTGAGACGGGTAGATTGGGACGTGGAGATAAGCATCCTTGATGTCCAGAGACACCATATAGTCCCCTTCTTCCAGGTTTGCTATCACCGCTCTGAGTGATTCCATCTTGAATTTGAACCTCTTTATGTAAGTGTTCAGGGATTTTAGATTTAAAATTGGTCTCACCGAGCCGTCCGGCTTCGGTACCACAAACAGCGTGGAATAATACCCCTTTCCCTGTTGTAGGAGGGGTACCTTGATTATCACCTGCTGGGAATACAGCTTGTGAATGGCTTCCAAAACTGCCTTCCTGTCGGAGGGAGACTTTGGTAGAGCAGACTTCAGGAACCGGCGAGGGGGAAACGCCTCGAATTCCAGTTTGTACCCCTGCGATACCACCTGTAGAATCCAGGGGTCCACTTGCGAGTGAGCCCACTGCGCGTTGAAATTCTTGAGACGGGCCCCCACCATGTCTGAGTCTGCTTGTAAAGCCCCAGCGTCATGCTGAAGACTTGGCAGAAGCAGGGGATGGCTTCTGCTCCTGGGAAGCGGCTGCATGGTGCAGTCTTTTTCCCCTTCCTCTGCCCCGGGGCAGGAAGGAATGGCCTTTAGCTCGCTTGTACTTATGGGAACGAAAGGACTGAGTTTGAAAAGACGGTGTCTTTTTCTGCTGATGTGAAGTGACCTGGGGTAAAAAGGTGGATTTTCCAGCCGTTGCCGTGGCCACCAGGTCCGATAGACCAGCCCCAAATAACTCCTCCCCTTTATACGGCAATACTTCCATATGTCGTTTGGAATCCGCATCGCCTGACCACTGTCGCGTCCATAACGCTCTTCTGGCAGAAATGGACATAGCACTTACTCTTGATGCCAGGGTGCAAATATCCCTCTGTGCATCACGCATATATAGTAATGCATCCTTCAAATGCTCTATAGTTAACAGTATATTGTCCCTATCCAGGGTATCAATATTTTCAGTCAGGGAATCCGACCACGCGACGCCAGCACTGCACATCCAGGCTGAAGCGATTGCTGGTCGCAGTATAACACCAGTATGTGTGTATATACTTTTAAGAATATTTTCCAGCCTTCTATCTGCTGGTTCTTTGAGGGTGGCCGTATCAGGAGATGGTAACGCTACTTGTTTAGATAAACGTGTGAGCGCCTTATCTACCCTAGGGGGTGTTTCCCAACGTGTCCTAACCTCTAACGGGAAAGGATATAGTGCCAATAATTTTTTAGAAATTAGCAGTTTTTTGTCGGGGGAAACCCACGCTTTATCACACACCTCATTTAACTCATCTGACTCAGGGAAAACTATTGGTAGTTTTTTCACACCCCACATAATACCCTTCTTTGTGGTACTTGTAGTGTCAGAAATGTTCAATGCTTCCTTCATTGCCGTGATCATGTAAGTATCTGTGTCTGGATCTGTGTCGACCCACTGAGGTAACGGGCGTTTTAGGGCCCCTGACGGTGTCTGAGACGCCTGGACAGGCACTAATTGATTTGCCGGCTGTCTCATGTCATCAACCGTTCTTTGCAAAGTGCTGACATTATCACTTAATTCTTTAAATACGATCATCCAGTCAGGTGTCGACTCCCTAGGGGGTGACATCACTAACCCAGGCAATTGCTCCGCCTCCACATCATTTTCCTCCTCATACATGTCGACACACACGTACCGACACAAAGCACACACACCGGGAATGCTCTGATAGAGGACAGGACCCCACAAGCCCTTTGGAGAGACAGAGGGAGAGTCTGCCAGCACACACCAAGCGCTATATATATATACAGGGATAACCTTATATAAGTGTTAATCCCTTATAGCTGCTGTTTATATAGTTTTTAGCTGCCAATAGTGCCCCCCCTTCTCTTTTTTACCCTGATTCAGTAGCAAGTCTGCAGGGGAGAGTCAGGGAGCCGTCCTTCCAGCGGAGCTGTGAGGGAAAATGGCGCTTGTGTGCTGAGGAGATAGGCTCCGCCCCTTCACGACGTCCTTATCTCCCGCTTTTTCTGTAAAAAATGGCAGGGGTTAAAATACATCCATATAGCCCCAGAGCTATATGTGATGTATTCTTTAGCCAATCTAAGGTATATCATGTTATATTGCGTCTCAGGGCGCTCCCCCCCAGCGCCCTGCACCCTCAGTGACCGGAGTGTGAAGTGTGCTGAGAGCAATGGCGCACAGCTGCGGTGCTGTGCGCTACCTTAGTCTGAAGACAGGATCGTCTTCTGCCGCCGATTTCACCGGACCTCTTCGCTCTTCTGGCTCTGTAAGGGGGCCGGCGGCGCGGCTCCGGGACCCATCCAGGCTGAACCTGTGATCGTCCCTCTGGAGCTAATGTCCAGTAGCCTAAGAAACCCGATCCACTCTGCACGCAGGTGAGTCCGTTTCTTCTCCCCTTAGTCCCACGATGCAGTGAGCCTGTTGCCAGCAGGACTCACTGAAAATAAAAAACCTAAAATATACTTTTATTCTAAGCAGCTCAGGAGAGCCACCTAGCCTGCACCCTTCTCGTTCGGGCACAAAAATCTAACTGGGGCTTGGAGGAGGGTCATAGGGGGAGGAGCCAGTGCACACCACCTGATCCTAAAGCTTTTATTCTTGTGCCCTGTCTCCTGCGGAGCCGCTATTCCCCATGGTCCTTACGGAGTCCCAGCATCCACTAGGACGTCAGAGAAAATACCTATTAAAAAGGTACAGTTGGAGGGTATGTCACTGTGACTGGAATGATGACATATGCACAGTGACAGGACACTACCACAGCACCCTACAGCAGCCATATGCGGCACAAGACACTGGAGTATTAGTAATGTACTGTAGTATACTGAGCACCACAAGACAATGAGCAGTGATACGGAGCACTGATGAGATTACTAGAACTGACACAGAGCAGCCAGATGCAGCACTGGACTATTAGTAATGTTCTGTAGTATACTGAGCACCACAATGCAGCACAAAACAATGAGCAGTGATACTGAGCACTGATGAGGATACTAGAACTGACACTGAGCAGCAAGATGCAGCACTGGACTATTAGTAATGTACTCTAGTATACTGAGCACCACAATGCAGCACAAGACAATGAGCAGTGATACTGAGCACTGATGAGGATACTACTGAGAACTGACACTGAGCAGGAGAGACACACTACAATTTCATCTTGCGCCTCTTTTTTTATTTATCTTTGCATCATGTGCTGTTTGGGGCTATTTTTTTAAGTGCCATCCTGTCTGACACTGCAGTGCCACTCCTAGATGGGCCAGGTGTTTGTGCTGCCCACTTGGGTCGCTTAGCTTAGTCATCCAGGGACCTTGGTGCAAATTTTAGGACTAAAAATAATATTGGGAGGTGTGAGGTGTTCAGAATAGACTGGAAAGGAGTAGAAATTGGTTATTGAGCTTAATACTATAGGATCAAAATTACCCCCAAATTCTATGATTTTAGCTGTTTGAGGTTTTAAAAAAAAATCACCCGAATCCAAAACCCGAAAGTGTGGTTTTGCCAAAACGCGTCCGTATCCAAAACACAACTGCGGATCCGAAACCAAAACCAAAACATGAAACACGAAAAATGCCCGCTGCACATCTCTAGTTAGGGGAGAAGCATGTAGCCTTGTAGACTATGCACAGCTATATCTAGAAAAATATACGATCTAATCTTTAACCAACCAATGCAAGAAAGTATTTAATGTGAAAATACGAAACACTAGACTAATTGGAGGTGCGCCCTAAAGCAAATTACAATGTTAGGATTAGGGGGTTCGGAAAGACCTCTAGTGTATACACTACTATATACATTTTAAGATAGGAAGGTACAAATTACATATTCACATTGCATCTATGGGCTGGATTCAAATGTCCCTTTCCTCCCTCAATCGTGCCCGTCAGCAGCTATTCTAATGTTGCTGCCAACGGGTGCGACATGTTTATTTCAGCTCGCTACCCCCAGGGGAAACAAGCTGAAATGTGTGCAAAGAGACCCATTTGGGCAACCAAACGGTGTCTTTTCACGATCGCGCCCATTACTTTATTCAGGTTTAGGTGCTTTGTGCACCTAAACCAGAGTGTAATGGGCGCAATAATTGAATGCATTTGAATTTCCCTTATATGTGTGTGTGTGATATACACACAGACACACATACTGTATTTCTTTATATAATGGACACCTCAGTTTCTATTCATTCATGTCCTGCCCCCTACTCTGTCAGACCCCTTCCCCTCTACTTTTCTGACCCCAAACGCCACTCATTCTTGTTGAGTGCTGGTGGGCCCATTCAGAATTTTGCTATGGGGCCCACAAAGGTCTAGTTACGCCACTGGGCAGGGTTATAGAGGAGGCGGTGCAAGGCATCCTGGGAACAGTCAAAGCTTTAGCCTGTTGGTGCCTTGGATCAACATCCAACTCTACACCCCGATGTTAGTGTAGTGCCTTTTGGGGTTAAGGTTTTACAGAAAGTTACAGGTTTTTTTAATTTAGTAAAATATGCCCCATTTTAAAGATAGGGCATTTAAATTTGTTGCACCTGTGCAGTACATAGCAGCCTGCAGGGCATATACAGTGGCTTCATTTGGGTGCACATACATTGCCGGCTCCTGGTCGCAAACTGAAATTATTGTGTGTAAGTGGAATTAGCGGTGTTTATGTCATACAGGGGGGTGGGGGAGGTTTGTGGTTGGCGGGGGGCACGCTGTGCGATTATTATTTTGCATCTATACATACATGCGCTAACACCTGGACATACACTGATGTACCCACACCTAATATCCATACATACACGCCCTGACACCTGGACATACACCAACATTCCCACACCTGCATCTATACATACACATGCTGACACCTGGACATACACCAACATACAAGCACCTGCATCTATATATACACACGCTGACAAATGGACATACACCGACGTACCCACACTTGCATCTATACATACATGCACTGACATCTGGACATACAAGCACCTGCATCTATACATACACGCGCTGACACCTGAACCTACACTGACGTTCCCACACCTGCATCTATACATACACATTCTGACACCTGGACATACACAGACGTACCCACACCTGCATCTATACATACACGCGTTGACACCTGGACGTACACTGACGTACACACACCTACATCTATATATGCATGGATGCAAATGTGGGTACGTCTGTATACGTCCAGTTGTTAGCATGTGTATGTATAGATGTTAGGTGTGGGTACATCAGTGTATGTCCAGGTGTCAGCACATGTATGTATAGATTCACATGTGGGTACGTTGGTGTACGTTTAGGGGTCAGCGTGTTTATGTATAGATGTTGGTGTGTGTATATCAGTGTACGTACAGATATAGGTGTGTGTATGTATGTATGTATGTATGTATGTATGTATGTATATGTATAGAGGAAGGTGTGATACATACATATAACACATACATGATAGATACATACATATATCACACACACGATAGATAGATAGATAGATAGATAGATAGATAGAACACATACATACAAGATAGATACATACATACATACATACATGATAGATACATATATACACACACATACGATAGATAGATAAATAGATAGATAGATAGATAGATAGATACATATATATATATATATATATATATATATCACAAACATATATGATTCATACATATATCACACACACATACATGATACATACATGAGAAAGACCTGGGATGGTGATGAGGCCCGGGCCCCCTGCTGATGTTGCGTTGAGGAAGGCAGTGTTCCAGGGCGGATGCCAGTCGGGGAGAGCGCCGCGCAGCCCGGGAAAAATACTGCTGAGGAGCTACATCTGGAAGAGCCCCAGGGAGGGAGAGTGTCACATGCCCCATCCTGCGCGGCACACTCTGCAGGCCTGCACATGGGAAGGGAGGTCTCTGGCCACACATACTCACCCTGCTGCTGAAGCCCCGCTGCTGTCCCCATCAGCGCTCTCCAGCGGGGAGCGGGGCCAGGATGAACCTCAACCTGTGAGAACTATCTTCATGATCAAGAGATCTCATATGCAAGATAAGTATGTGTTGGGAAAGGGCTGGGGAGGGCGGCTGCTCGGGCACACCCTCGTCAAGTTAAGGAGATTTAACTGAGGAACACAAGGGAACTCTCGTCTGGGGACAACAACTGCAGGGAGACCACATCTTTTCAGATGAACATGGGAGGGCGGAAGGCTGCCTAATACTGAAGCACCCTCAGACATTAAACCATATGCAACAACTATTGCAAGCATTCCTGGGGGAAGGTCTGCAGCAGACGGATTTGCATTCGGTGATGTCATCCAAGCAGTGGGCCAAAGTTGGCTGGAACCCTCATCTGTATATGAAAAGAGAAAAGGGGCATGTGGGGCATGGCGGTCTTTTGCGGCGCTTGGATAACCCCAAGTTTGCATTAAACACCCCCACCCTCCTTCGGTGTGGGGCTCATGTTGGCCATGCCCAAGCCCCTGAAGCATTCTAGCTGATTTCTTGCAGCAGCTGGGCACTGTAACAGCTTCAGAGCTGATCTACAAGACAAGTAAAAGGGTGTGGGCCCTGCAGCACCACCGGTAGTTTGCATACACACATATATAGGACAGCATCTCTTATATGCCCCAGGGTCAATAAAATAGTATCCTTGTCTAGGCTATCCATCCCCTCAGATAAGGCATTTGTCCATGCCGCTACAGCACTACACACCCAGGTCGACGCAATTGCCGGTCTGAGTAAGGTACCTGAATGTGTATAAATGGACTTCAGGGTAATCTCCTGTTTGCGGTCAGCACACTCTTTGAGGGTAGCCGTATCCTGGGACGGGAGGGCTACCTTCTTGGATAAGCGTGTTAATGCTTTGTCCACCCTAGGGGAGGATTCCCATCGTAACCTATCCGTTGATGGGAAAGGATACGCCATAAGAATCCTTTTGGAAATCTGCAGTCTTTTATCTGGAGATTTCCAAGCTTTTTCACATAACTCGTTCAGCTCGTGTGAGGGGGGAAAGGTTACCTCAGGCTTCTTTCCCTTGTACATATGTACCCTCTTGTCAGCGACAGGGGGTTACTCTGTGATGTGCAAAACATTTTTTATTGCCATAATCATAAATCGAATGGATTTTGCCAATTTTGGCTGTAACTTTGCATCATCGTAATCGACACTGGAGTCAGAATCCGTGTCGGTATCTGTGTCAACAAACTGGGATAGTGGGCGCTTATGAGACCCTGACAGTCCCTGCAACATAGGATCAGGCATGGGTTGAGACCCTGACTGTCCCAAAGCTTCTGCCTTGTCTAATCTTTTGTGCAATGAGTTTACACTAGCATTTAAAACATTCCACATATCCATCCAATCAGCTGTCGGCGGAGACACCACATTCATTTGCTCCCGCTCCTCTCTAATATAGCCTTCTTCCTCAGACATGTCGACACACGTGTACCGACACACCACACACACAGGGAATGCTTTTTCTGAAGACAGTTTCCCCACAAGGCCCTTTGGAGAGACAGAGAGGGAGTATGCCAGCACACACCCCAGCGCTATATAACCCAGGAATAAAACAGTAACTTAATGTTTGCCCAGTAGTGCTGCTGTATGTAATTTGCGAATTATGTGCCCCCCCCCCCCCTCTTTTCAACCCTCTTGTCTAACGTGGTATAAGCAGGGTAGAGTCCGGGGAGCTTCCTCTCAGCGGTGCTGTGGAGAAAAAATGGCGCTGGTGAGTGCTGAGGGAGAAGCCCCGCCCCCTCGGAGGCGGGCTTCTGTCCCGCTTAAACTGTAAAATTGGTGGGGGCTCATACATATATACAGGGTCAGTGCCCAGCTGTATATATGTTATATTTTTGCGAAAGAGGTTTATATTGCTGCCCAGGGCGCCCCCCCTGCGCCCTGCACCCTTACAGTGACCGGAGTATGTGAGGTGTATGGGAGCAAAGGCACACAGCTGCAGTGCTGTGCGTTACCTCAGTGAAGATCATGAAGTCTTCTGCCGCCTCTGAAGTCTTCTTTTCTTCTCATACTCACCCGGCTTCTATCTTCCGGCTCTGCGAGGGGGACGGAGGCGCGGCTCTGGGACGGACGGCGAGGGTGAGATCCTGCGTACCAATCCCTCTGGAGCTAATGGTGTCCAGTAGCCTAAGAAGCAGGACCTTGCAACTCAGAGAGTAGGGCTGCTTCTCTCCCCTCAGTCCCTCGATGAGGGAGTCTGTTGCCAGCAGTGCTCCCTGAAAATTAAAAACCTAACAAAATACTTTCTGTCAGAAAGCTCAGGAGAGCTCCTGAAAAGCACCCAGTCTCCACTGGGCACAGTATCAAACTGAGGTCTGGAGGAGGGGCATAGAGGGAGGAGCCAGTGCACACCCAGAACTAAAGTCTTTCTTAAAGTGCCCATGTCTCCTGCGGAGCCCGTCTATCCCCATGGTCCTTACGGAGTCCCCAGCATCCTCTAGGACTTTAGAGAAAATAGGATTTTAATACCTACTGGTAAATCCTTTTCTCTTAGTCCGTAGAGGATGCTGGGCACCCGTCCCAGTGCGTACTGTGTCTGCAGTTATTAAATGGCCCTTAACTCCAGAACATTTATGTGGAGACAACTTTCCTGACTTGACCATCTTCCTTGGATGTTTTCCCCCTGTGTGACCGCTCCCCAGCCTCGGAGGGTTGCATCCGTGGTCCCTAGGATCCCGTCCTGGATCCCAAACCATCGCCCCTCTAGGTGGTGAGAACTGTGCAGCCACCAATGGAGTGAGATTCTGGTCTTGGAAGACAGTATTATCCTCCGGTGCATGTGTAGGTGGGATCCGGACCACTTGTCCAACAGGTCCCACTGGAACACTCTGGCATGGAGCCTGCCAAACTGAATGGCCTCGTAGGCCGCAACCATCTTCCCCAGCAACCGAATGCATTGATGGATTAACACTCTTGCTGGTTTCAGAATTTGTTTGACCAGACTCTGGATCTCCAGAGCCATTCCACTAGAAGAAAACCTTTTCTGTGTCAGGAACATGTAAGTAGGCATCCTTTATGTCTACCAAAACCAGGAAATCTCCTTTATCCCCCGGACTGGAGATCACTACCCTGAGAGATTCCATCTTGAAATTGAATTTCTTTAGGTAGAAATTAAGGGATTTCAGATTTAAGATTGGTCTGACTGAGCCGTCCGGCTTCGGGACCACGAAGAGGCTTGAATAAAAACCTTCTCCCTGCTGACTAAGGCTGATTTGAACAATCGGTGAGGGGGAACTTCTTGAAACCCCAGTTTGTACCCTTGGGACACTATTTGTAAAACCCACGAGTCCAGGTCCGAATGAATCCAGAACTGACTGAAGAGTTTTAGACGTGCCCCCCAGTGGTGGAACTAGCGAGCAGTGGGCCCATGTGCGACAAAATGGCTTGGGCCCCCCCCCCTTCCCTTCCCATCCAAGTCCACCCCCTCACCCCTGGAGAGGATCTGGTTAGGGGGGCCTGCTCAGGGAAGTGGATACCTAGCAACAGTGCCGTAACTAGACATTTTAGCAGTGTGTGCAAGAAACGGCATTGGAGCCCCACCCCTGCATGCAAAACAGGGGCAGTGCGCGCCGTAGGCGCGCGCAAAAAAACATAGTGGCGTGGCTTCGTGGTTAAGGGGTGTGGCCACAAAATAATACCAATTCATAAAACGGTGCACAGTAGTCTCCATTATTCAAATTACGCCGCACAGTAGCACCACTACACCAGGTAGAGACCCTTTTACACCTTACGGCGGACAGATTCCTCTTTTTACACATTACAGCAGACAGCGTCCTCTTTTTACACATTACAGCAGACAGCGTCCCCTTTTTACACATTACGGCAGACAGCATCCCCCTTTTTTACACAACGGCAGACAGCGTGCCCTTGTTACACATAGCGGCAGACAGCGTACATTTTTTTCACATAACGGCAGACAGCCTGCCCTTGTTAAACATAGCGGCAGACAGCGTACACTTTTTACACATAACGGCAGACAGCCTGCCCTTGTTAAACATAGCGGCAGACAGCGTACACTTTTTTCACATAACAGCAGTCAGCCTGCCCTTGTTACACATAATGGCAGACATCGTACACTTTTTACACATTACAGCAGACAGCTTGCCCTTGTTACACATTACAGCAGACAGCTTGCCCTTGTTACACATTATGGCAGACAGCGTGCCCTTGTTACACATTACGGCAGACAGCATCCCCCTTGTTACACATTACGGCAGGCAGATTCCCCCTTGTTACACATTGCGGCAAGCAGATTCCCCCTTTTTACACATTGCGGCAAGCAGCTTCCCCCTTTTTACACATTGCGGCAGGCAGATTCCCCCTTTTTACACATTGCGGCAGGCAGTCCCCCTTTTTACACATAGCTGCAGGCAGATTCCCCCTTTTTACACATAGCGGCAGGCAGATTCCCCCTTTTTACACATTGCGGCAGGCAGTCCCCCTTTTTACACATAGCTGCAGGCAGATTCCCCCTTTTAACACATAGCTGCAGGCAGATTCCCCCCTTTTACACATAGCTGCAGGCAGATTCCCCCTTTTTACACATAGCTGCAGGCAGATTCCCCCTTTTAACACATAGCTGCAGGCAGATTCCCCCCTTTTACACATAGCTGCAGGCAGATTCCCCCCTTTTACACATAGCTGCAGGCAGATTCCCCCTTTTAACACATAGCTGCAGGCAGATTCCCCCCTTTTACACATAGCTGCAGGCAGATTCCCCCTTTTTACACATAGCGGCAGGCAGATTCCCCCTTTTTACACATAGCGGCAGGCAGATTCCCCCTTTTTACACATAGCGGCAGGCAGATTCCCCCTTTTTACACATAGCGGCAGGCAGTCCCAAGAAAGAAAGAAAGAAAGAAAGAAAGAAAGAAAGAAAGAAAGAAAGAAAGAAAGAAAGAAAGAAAGAAAGAAAGAAAGAAAGAAGAATTATACTTACCCTCTCCGCTGGCTCAGGCTCCTCGTGCAGCTTGACGATTCCCGGGCAGTAGAGAAGGAGGAGGAGGGAGGTGGAGGAGGGAGCCGCAGCAGCGCTGTCTTATTGGTGGAGGCGCTGCTGCTGCTGCCCCTCTGCTTCACTATAGGCTGTTCTCGGAAGACAGCCTATAGTGAAGCAAAGGGGCAGCAGCAGCAGCGCCTCCACCAGTAACAAAGCGCTGCTGCGGCTCCTTCCTTCACCTCCCTCCTCCTCCTCCTCCCGCCCGTGCCGCTGCTCCTCTCATCTCCAAGCGACCCTCCTCCCTCTTCGTGTGTTACAGAGGCGGCAGCGTGTCTGGTGCTGCGGCTGCTGCCCGTAGTGCCCTGGCCTGATCTGTTCGTTACGACGGGCGGGCGGCGGGAGTCGCAGGACGCAGACCTGACGGGAGCGCTGGTGTGCGGCTGCGGCATGATACAATGAGTCATTGTGACTCATTGTAATGCCGGCGGCTGTGGGCCCTTGAGTGCGGCGGGGCCCCAGTGCAATGCACTGCCTGCCCTGCCAGTAGTTCCGCCCCTGGTGCCCCCCACTGGTGTGGGCTCCTGCAAGAGAGCCCCAGCGTCATGCAGTGGATTTGGCAGAAGCAGAGGACTCTGCTCCTGCGATCTTGAAGAGGCTTCTTGGAGTCAGCATCAGCATTCCCTTGGTGAATCCACAATGCCCTACTATCCGAGACTGCCATGAAATTGGCCCGTGAGCACTTGTGCCCGGTGTAGGATTTTTAAATATGTGTAGTTTACTGTATGCAAGGGTTTAAAACCTTTTAGGAACTGAGATCTAAGGTGTATTACATGTAGTTTAAAAAAAACAAAAAAGGTTTATTTTATGGCAGTAGTTTCCAAACTGGGGTTCTTGCACTGGTAGCATAGTTTGGTGGTCCAGGACCAATTAAAATTATTTATACTTTATTAAATTGGCAAAACCATTCCCTCACAACATAACTGAACCTGAGGATGACATGCTATAGACACAATTTACTTAATTTTATATTTTTTTCTGAATTTCTCAATAAAAAAAACTTTGGCCTAGGGGTGCCGTGAAACAAATTTTGATACTATTTATTTATATAGTGCTCTTTCTCCAACAGGACTTGAGATATGGCTTCTGGAACTGAACACAGGATTCTAAATGTGGCTGTACCAAGGACCTATACAGTGGCATTACAGGTTGAGTATCCCTTATCCAAAATGCTTGGGACCAGAGGAATTTTGGATATCGGATTTTTCTGTATTTTGGAATAATTGCATACCATAACGAGATATTATGGTGATGGGACCTAAATCTAAGCACAGAATGCATTTATGTTTCATATATACCATATACACACAGCCTGAAGGTCATTTTAGCCAATATTTTTTATAACTTTGTGCATTAAACAAAGTGTGTGTACATTCACAGAATTCATTTATGTGTCATATACACCTTATACACACAGTCTGAAGTTCATTTAATACAATATTTTTAATAACTTTGAGTATTAAACAAAGTTTGTGTACACTGAGCCATCAAAAAACAAAGGTTTCACTATCTCAGTCTCACTCAAAAAAGTCCGTATTTCGGAATATTCCGTATTTCGGAATATTTGGATATGGGATACTCAACCTGTATTACTTTTTTCTGCTACTGGTTCTTTACCTATGCAAACAAGCATCTGACTTGCCTTTCCTATTGCTTTGTTACATTGCTCACCTGAAATAGTAATACTTAGATAGCTTTCCTCTTGCCATTATAATGCCCTTAATATTATAGTTAGCCTTTGTATTTTTGAGACGTGTATGATTTTGCATTTTTTGGCATTAAATGTTGCCATGTTCTTGACCATTCCTCTAGTCCAGGGGCGGAACTGCCAGAGACAACGGAGTCAGTTGCCGCCGGGCTCCAGCCCTAAAGGGGCTTCCTCCATTGCCCTCCGGCTGTTACGTGCCCTTCCTACTAAATAGACAAAGGCGCTACCAGCAGGGTCTCGCAGTTTGTACATTCCATGCCGTAACACCCTTCTTTCCACCTTTTTCAAGACCCAGCCCAGCAGCCTCGCCGCTGCCACCACCGCTAGCTGCAGCACTGCCAGCGGTGGGGTGCCCCTGCTTCTTCTCACACCACAGATAGCTGGGCAGCACTGCAACTGCCTGCCTGATTGCTCCGCCCCCTTCCGGCTCCCAAGCACCTCTGCTGCCCAGTGATCCAGGAGCCTGCTGCTAGGAAGAAGTGGCCGAGCTTCAGCAAGCGAGTCTGGACACTGGCGGAGGAAGCCATGATAACCAGATAATGGGGAGTGGAGAGCCAGTTCCAAGGTAATACTTTATACAGCTGGTTGAGATCCTGGTCGGTGGATATGGATTCCAAGAAAACCCTGGAGGTGCTTCCTTTCAAGGGAGACACTCTCTTTGGAGAAGACCTCAATAAGATTGTAGCTGATCTGGCTACTGCTAAAACAGCTTGCCTACCTAGTATGACTCCTACCACGCAGAAGGCTAAAAGTACTTTCCCTTGGCCCTTTCATCCTCAAGGTAAAGCGTACCCAAGGTCAGGCATACCCAAAGCAAGCTCATGCTTCCAGACCTGCCAAGCCCAGACTGAAGCAAGCCTGGGCTGCCCATCAGCCTGCTTCCAAAACGGACAAGCCTGCCGCATGACGGTGCAGGCCTCCCTCTGGGGGATCCCAGGGTGGGGGGCCCGACTTCTAGGTTTGGCATAATTCTAGGCTAGAGAATTCTGTTTGGAGCTTACCTTGTACTTTGTGAAGAAATAATCAGCATTGTGGCTGAGCAGATACATGTAGTGTGTGGCTGCAAACTGCATGGATCTGCTGCGTTGTAATGCTGATACTTTTTTTTTCAAAGTACCAATAGCTTCATATAATGTTCACAATTTTTATGCAGGATCAAATAGCTCAATAGGTAGGGTGTTTGATTAGAATTCAACAGGTTATAGGTTTGAATCCTGGGTATGGTAGTTTGAGATGTGTTATTTAATAAAGTATGTTGTTCTGACTGCCGGCATCCTATCACCTGGGATATCATACTAAATAAATGGAGTTGATCAATTTTTTTTTATTTTTTTTTTAAACTAGGGACAATTTCCAGATACTTTTCTTTATAACTGAGATTGCCCCCTGGAACTTCACATCAGTTGACAACTATGCATGAGTGGGCAGTGCTTGCTCTGGATCTGCCCACCCATTTATGTGCCGTCATAAAAGAAAGCACAACTGACAGTTATCCTGGGCGTACACTACACAATTATCTGTCAGGCTATCTATCCAGTCTGGATGGATGGAATGAAAATCTGGTAATGTATAGGAGCAAATGTCAATTAACCATTTGCTCCCAAACACTAGAAAAGTGGTCAAAAATGGTCATTACACAAATTGGTTAAACCCAAAATTTAACCAATTTGTTTAGGGGACCATTTTTGTCCATTTTCTAGTGTTTGAGAGTAAATCGTTGATGGTCATGTGCTCACATAGATAACCGGATCTCTATTCCAACCAGCCAGTGTTGGAGATATGGTCTGCCAGATTACATAATGCATACCAGAGCCATAACTAGACTTTTTGGTGCCCTGTGACAGATAATTATATGCCCCCCCCCCCTCCCCATTTTTGCAATATGGACAAAAGGCGCATGCCTTGTGGGGAAGGGGCATAACAAGATTGGTCTCAGAGAAAGCACATGAGATATGAAGATATATCTAGTATACTTGACACTCAATGGTTTGTGGTATTGCCGGGGTGCCCTCCTTAAATGCATATACAGTCACACATGGCGTGTTTGTGCAAATGGCATATCAGCAGTCAGCACTAACTGGTGACATGCCATTTGTACAAGTAAGCCAGAGGTTCCCAAACTGTGTGCCGTGGCTCCCTAGGGTGCCTCGGGACACTTGCAGGGGTGCCCTGGGTTGGTGGTCCAGGACCAATTCAAATTATTCATGGTCAATATAATAGGCAAAACCAGTGCTGGTGGCTGCCAGTCATAAAATATGTGGCCAAACAGAATCAAATCTTGTCCCTCACCACACAACTGACCTTTAGGATGACATATAAACGTGATCAACTTAATGTAATATTTCTTTCTAAATTTCTCAATAAGAAATTTTTGGCCTAGTGGTGCCGTGAAAAAAATTCTGATATTCTAGGGCGCCGTGATTCAAAAAAGTTTGGAAACCACTGAAGTAAGCCATGTGTGACTAATATATAAACATACTTTATTAAATAACACCTCAAACTATCATACCCTGGATTCAAACCTATAACCTGTTGAATTCTAATCAAATACCCTACCCATTGAGCTACTTGATCCTGCATCTATTCTAACCTCCAAAAATAGATTCAGTTGCATTTTCCAGCGTGTTTTGTTTGCGCCTTTGCAAATATCTTACATCGACAAACTTATTTAGTACTATTTTGCAAATAGGGTTACATTGTCGCAACATTGTGTTCCCTAATTGCTTGATTTTTTTAAATGCAACAATTGATAAAGACACCTGATAATTGCTCTGTGGAGTCTTATTTTGTGTCTACTTCTTATCTACATTTAATTCCCTACCTCTAATCAAGGCATTTTTAAATGCTGGGGGCTGCCAGGACGTGAGGCCTACCTAGACTTTAGATCTGAATTTGAATGTACTTGTGAACTAACTTAATTTCCTACTTCTAAATTCATTCCTAAATTCACTACTTACATTAATCCTGTAGTTGGGCATTTTGAGCCTTCAATTGTGGGCATTGTTTTGTGTCCAGACCAGCAGCTGGTGGTGTGCATTTGCTGGAAAGGCATCGAAGACCTCCGATATGCTGCATCTCCTGATGTGTGTCTCCCTCAAGTGGCTGTCAGCAAATGCATGCAAGACACCCCATTCCAAGCTGATTGTGACATCACGGAACATGCATCATAGAACAGGCATGCTAGAATATGGGTCTTCAACCTGCGACCCTCCAGCTGCTGTGGAACTACATATACCAGCATGCCCTGCCTCAGTTTTAGCATACCTTAATAGCAAAACTGTGGCAGGGCATGCTGGGATGTGTAGTTTCACAGCAGCTGGAGAGCCACAGGATGAAGACCCATGTGCTAGAGCCAAGCCGCAGGTACATTGAATGCTAGCAAGCTGAATGTTTAAATCATTTTTGTTCCGCAGCATTCCAATGCGGAAGATTCCATGGAACCAGAGATTATTCCATTGAGAAGGACATGCTGCCTTGATGACTGCACTGTGCAAATTAAATCACGGAGCCAGTTGGCTTGTGGGTGGCTCTGGTGACTGGGTGGTTGGGTGGGCGGTGTGTCGGAGGTGGAGCACATGCAAATGAATGTGTATCATCCAGCTAGTGAGAGTGAAAACTCATGCAGGAGTGTGCCTGCTTGTCAGTGGGTTATGCACCTTGCCAGGCGTCAAATCTACATGGAGCAGCTGGAGGGGACAAGAGCAGGTTTGCAAAATATAGATAGAAGAGCATATATGCTGGCGCATTCTCCATGATTGTGTCAGCTTATGTTTTGGTGCACTGCACTTTCCTTCACTAAGTTTTAGCCATTTTGGTTAAACGCAAGTGTAGTTGCTTCTCGCCCTTTTGGCTGTGATCTTGTATCGTGGTTGAAGAGTCTGCTGGAGGGATTGTTTTCTTCATTGGCGAGAGACTGAAGATATTCCAGGATGGAAGGCTTGGGAACACTATCCGTTTTTCAGTTGTGGAAGAGTTGAAAGACCGGATTGGACTACATTCTATAGTAAAGGATATCTTTGTATTTATTAATCCTCCATTTATATGTGTCTGTCTTTCAATAAAGCTTCGGGCTTGTGATTCCTTCACCCTCTTACACTCCACACCCATAGCCTTATTAACTGTTGTATTATTGTATTTAAATGTATAGTGCAGTTCATGATTTATAGTGTAGGCTGGCCTGTGCTGTAGTTCTTGAACTGTACTATACCGACAGCATTTGTATTGTGTTTTGGCTGTGCTGCAACACGGTACTTATGTGTGTAATGTTTATGTATGTTTTTTTGCTTCTTTATGTCAATAAAGACTGCTTTTTCAATCCAATATCTGAAAACAATCAATGTTTATCTTTGATGGCAATAGAAGTGGTATGATATTTGCTGCTTTTTAAAGGCAATATCTGATATGTCCCCTATCTGGGAACCATATATTAAATGGCTTTTCAGAAAAGGGAGATGGGAGAAGAGCTTTCAGTACTTGTAGGACCGATGCTCATTTCCTATTCTAGCCTCCAAAAACAGATTCAGTTGCATTTTCCAGCGTGTTTTGGATGCGCCTTTGCAAATGTCTTACATCGACAAACTTATTTAGTACTATTTTGCAAATAGGGTTACATTGTTGCAACATTGTGTTCCCTAATTGCTTGATTTTTTAAATGCAACAATTGATAAAGACACCTGATAACTGCTCCGTGGAGTCTTATTTTGTGTCTACTTCTTATCTACATTTAATTCTCTACCTCTAATCAAGGCATTTTTAAATGCTGGGGGCTGCCAGGACGTGAGGCCTACCTAGACTTTAGATCTGAATTTGAATGTACTTGTGAACTAACTTAATTTCCTACTTCTAAATTCATTCCTAAATCCACTACTTACATGAATCCTGTAGTTGGGCATTTTGGGACTTCGATTGTGGGCATTGTTTTGTGTCCAGACCAGCAGCAGGTGGTGTGCATTTGCTGGAAAGGCATCGAAGACCTCCGATATGCTGCATCTCCTGATGTGTGTCTCCCTCAAGTGTCTGTCAGCAAATGCCTGCTAGACACCCCATTCCAAGCTGATTGTGACATCACGGTACATGCATCATAGAACAGGCATGCTAGAACATGGGTCTTCAACCTGCGACCCTCCAGCTGCTGTGGAACTACACATCCCAGCATGCCCTGCCTCAGTTTTAGCATACCTTAATAGCAAAACTGTGGCAGGGCATGCTGGGATGTGTAGTTTCACAGCAGCTGGAGGGCCACAGGATGAAGACCCATGTGCTAGAGCCAAGCCGCAGGTACATTGAATGCTAGCAAGCTGAATATTTAAATCCTTTTTGTTCCGCAGCATTCCAATGTGGAAGATTCCATGGAACCAGAGATCCTTCCATTGAGAAGGACATGCTGCCTGAATGACTACACTGTGCAAATTAAATCACGGAGCCAGTTGGTTTGTGGGTGGCTCTGGTGACTGGGTGGTTGGGTGGGTGGTGTGTCGGAGGTGGAGCACATGCAAATGATTGTGTATCATCCAGCTAGTGAGAGAGAAAACTCATGCAGGAGTGTGCCTGCTTGTCAGTGGGTTATGCACCTTGCCAGACGTCAAATCTACATAGAGCAGCTGGAGGGGACAAGAGCAGGTTTGCAAAATATAGATAGAAGAGCATATATGCTGGCACATTCTCCATGATTGTGTCAGCTTATGTTTTGGTCCACTGCACTTTCCTCCACTAAGTTTTAGCCATTTTTGTTAAGCTCAAGTGTAGTTGCTTCTCGGCATTTTGGCTGTGATCTTGTATCGTGGTTGAAGGGTCTGCTGGAGGGAGGGATTGTTTTCTTCATTGGCGAAAGACCAAAGATATTCCAGGATGGAAGGCTTGGGAACACTATCCGTTTTTCAGTTGTGGAAGAGCACAGAGGTCGGATTGGACTACATTCTATAGTAAAGGATACCTTTCTATTTATTGCCCCTCCCCTTATATGTGTCTGTGTTACAATAAAGCTTCGGTCTTGTGATTCCCTCACCCTCTTACACTCCACACACATAGCCTTATTAACTTTTGTATTATTGTATTGTTTAAATGTATAGTGCAGTTCATGATTTATAGTGTAGGCTGGCCTGTGCTGTAGTTCTTGAACTGTACTATACCAACAGCATTTGTATTGTGTTTTATCTGTGCTGCAACACAGTACTTATGTGTGTAATGTTTATGTATGTTTTTTTGCTTCTTTATGTCAATAAAGACTGCTTTTTCAATCCAATATCTGAAAACAATCAATGTTTATCTTTGATGGCAATAGAAGTGGTATGATATTTGCTGCTTTTGAAAGGCAATATCTGATATGTCCCCTATCTGGGAACCATATATTAAATGGCTTTTCAGAAAAGGGAGATGGTAGAAGAGCTTTCAGTACTTGTAGGACCGATGCACATTTCCTATTCTAGCCTCCAAAAACAGATTCAGTTGCATTTTCCAGCGTGTTTTGGATGCGCCTTTGCAAATGTCTTACATCGACAAACTTATTCAGTACTATTTTGCAAATAGGGTTACATTGTTGCAACATTGTGTTCCCTAATTGCTTGATTTTTTAAATGCAACAATTGATAAAGACACCTGATAACTGCTCTGTGGAGTCTTATTTTGTGTCTACTTTTTATCTACATTTAATTCTCTACCTCTAATCAAGGCATTTTTAAGTGCTGGGGGCTGCCAGGACGTGAGGCCTACCTAGACTTTAGATCTGAATTTGAATGTACTTGTGAACTAACTTAATTTCCTACTTCTAAATTAATTCCTAAATTCACTACTTACATGAATCCTGTAGTTGGGCATTTTGGGACTTCGATTGTGGGCATTGTTTTGTGTCCAGACCAGCAGCAGGTGGTGTGCATTTGCTGGAAAGGCATCGAAGACCTCCGATATGCTGCATCTCCTGATGTGTGTCTCCCTCAAGTGTCTGTCAGCAAATGCCTGCTAGACACCCCATTCCAAGCTGATTGTGACATCACGGTACATGCATCATAGAACAGGCATGCTAGAACATGGGTCTTCAACCTGCGACCCTCCAGCTGCTGTGGAACTACACATCCCAGCATGCCCTGCCTCAGTTTTAGCATACCTTAATAGCAAAACTGTGGCAGGGCATGCTGGGATGTGTAGTTTCACAGCAGCTGGAGGGCCACAGGATGAAGACCCATGTGCTAAAGCCAAGCCGCAGGTACATTGAATGCTAGCAAGCTGAATATTTAAATCCTTTTATTCCGCAGCATTCCAATGTGGAAGATTCCATGGAACCAGAGATCCTTCCATTGAGAAGGACATGCTGCCTGGATGACTACACTGTGCAAATTAAATCACGGAGCCAGTTGGCTTGTGGGTGGCTCTGGTCACTGGGTGGTTGGGTGGGTGGTGTGTCGGAGGTGGAGCACATGCAAATGATTGTGTATCATCCAGCTAGTGAGAGAGAAAACTCATGCAGGAGTGTGCCTGCTTGTCAGTGGGTTATGCACCTTTCCAGACGTCAAATCTACATGGAGCAGCTGGAGAGGACAAGAGCAGGTTTGCAAAATATAGACAGAAGAGCTCTCCAGCCTAGTTTGATGTCTGTTTCCACTTCTCTTTTCTTGAGCCGCTCCCTTCTATGCCCTTGCGCACTATCCTGACTTCTCCCATCTGCTTACTTTGTGCCTTCCAACGCACAATGCGAACTACAGGTAGTGCTGCAGGGCCCACACCCTTTTACTTGCCATACAGAGCAGCTCTGGAGCTGTTACAGTGCCCAGCTTCTGCAAGAAATCAGCTTGAATGCTTCAGGGGCTGGGGCATAGCCAACATGAGCCCCGCACCGAAGGAGGGTGGAGGTGTTTAATGCGAACTATAGGTCATCCAAGCGCCGCAAAAGGCCGCCATGCCCTGCATGCCCCTTTTCTCTTTTAATATGCAGACGAGGGTTGAAGCCAACTTTGACCCACTGCTTGGATGACATCACCATATGCAAATCCATCTGCTGCAGGCCTTCCCCCAGGAATGCTTGCACTAGTTGTTGCATTTGGTTTGTTGTTTGGGGGTGCTTCAGTATTAGGCAGCCTTCTGCCCTCCCATGTTCATCTGAAAATATGTGTTCTCCCTGCAGTTGTTGTCCCCAGATGAGAGTTCCCTTGTGCTGCCTCAGTTGAATCTTCTTTACTTGACAGAGATGTGCCTGAGCATCGGCCCTCCCCAGCCCTATCCCAAATCATACTTATTTTGCATAGGAGATACCATGGTCATGAAGATTGTTCTCCCAGGGTGAGGTTCATTCATTGCATTCTGGGTATGCTGACCCCTGTGATTTCCCCAAATGTGGGAAACTTGACTGCATTATTTGTGGTAGTGGGGGACTGTGTTTGTGCTTTCCTCTGGTCAGCTCTGGTAAAAGTCAGATTTCTTTGTCTCAGATCTTCCTCTAGCCTTGTTCTTCTTTCGAGAGTTCCCTTGTGCTGCCTCAGTTGGATCTCCTTTACTTGACAGGGGGGTGCCCAAGCAGCGACCCTCCCCAGCTCTAGCCCAACTCCTACTTACCTGCCAGGTGAGATACTATGATCATGAAGGTGCTTCTCCCAGGGCAAGGCTCACCCATTGCACTCTGGGTGTGCTGCCCCTGTGATTTCCCCAAATGTGGGAAACTTGACTGCATAATTTGTGTTTCCACTGGTTGGCTTTCATATAATTCAGATCTCTTTGTCTCAGGTCTCTCTCCAGCCTAGTTTGCAGTCTGTTTCCACTTCTTTTTTTTTTGAGCCCCTCCCTTCTATACCCTTGTGCACTATCCTGACTTCTCCTCCTGTCTGCTTACTTTGTGCCTTCCAATGCACAATGCAAACTACAGGTAGTGCTGCAGGGCCCACAAACTTTTACTTGCATTACAGAGCAGCTCTGGAGCTGTTACAGTGCCAAGCTGCTGCAAGAAATCAGCTTGAATGCTTCAGGGGCTGGGGCATTGCCAACATGAGCCCCACACCGAAGGAGGGTGGGGGTGTTTAATGCGAACTAAGGGTCATCTAAGCGCCGCAAAAGGCCGCCATTCCCTGCATACCCCTTTTCTCTTTTCATATGCAGATGAGGGTTCCAGCCAACTTTGGCCCACTGCTTGGATGACATCACTGTATGCAAATCCGTCTTCTGCAGACCTTCCCCCAGGAATGCTTGTACTAGTTGTTGCATTTGGTTTGTTGTTTGGGGGTGCTTCAGTATTAGGCAGCCTTCTGCCCTCCCATGTTCATCTGAAAATATGTGTTCTCCCTGCAGTTGTTGTCCCCAGATGAGAGTTCCCTTGTGCTGCCTCAGTTGAATCTCCTTTACTTGACAGAGATGTGCCTGAGCAGCGGCCCTCCCCAGCCCTATCCCAAATCATACTTATTTTGCATAGGAGATATCATGGTCATGAAGATTGTTCTCCCAGATTGAGGTTCATTCATTGCATTCTGGGTATGCTGACCCCTGTGATTTCCCCAAATGTGGGAAACTCGACTTCATTATTTGTGGTAGTGGGGGACTGTGTTTGTGCTTTCCTCTGGTCAGCTCTGGTAAAAGTCAGATTTCTTTGTCTCAGATCTTCCTCTAGCCTTGTTCTTCTTTCGAGAGTTCCCTTGTGCTGCCTCAGTTGGATCTCCTTCACTTGACAGGGGGGTGCCCGAGCAGCGACCCTCCCCAGCTCTAGCCCAACTCCTACTTACCTGCCAGGTGAGATACTATGATCATGTAGGTGCTTCTCCCAGGGCAAGGCTCACCCATCGCACTCTGGGTGTGCTGCCCCTGTGATTTCCCAAAATGTGGGAAACTTGACTGCATAATTTGTGTTTCCCCTGGTCGGCTCTCGTATAATTCAGATGTCTTTGTCTCAGGTCTCTCTCCAGCCTAGTTTGCTGTCTGTTTACACTTCTCTTTTCTTGAGCCGCTCCCTTCTATGCCCTTGCGCACTATCCTGACTTCTCCCGTCTGCTTACTTTGTGCCTTCCAACGCACAATGCGAACTACAGGTAGTGCTGCAGGGCCCACACCCTTTTACTTGCCTTACAGAGCAGCTCTGGAGCTGTTACAGTGCCCAGCTGCTGCAAGAAATCAGCTTGAATGCTTCAGGGGCTGGGGCATAGCCAACATGAGCCCCACACCGAAGGAGGGTGGAGGTGTTTAATGCGAACTAGGGGTCATCCAAGCGCCGCAAAAGGCCGCCATGCCCTGCACGCCCCTCTTCTCTATTCATATGCAGATGAGGGTTGAAGCCAACTTTGACCCACTGCTTGGATGACATCACCATATGCAAATCCATCTGCTGCAGGCCTTCCCCCAGGAATGCTTGCACTAGTTGTTGCATTTGGTTTGTTGTTTGGGGGTGCTTCAGTATTAGGCAGCCTTCTGCCCTCCCATGTTCATCTGAAAATATGTGTTCTCCCTGCAGTTGTTGTCCCCAGATGAGAGTTCCCTTGTGCTGCCTCAGTTGAATCTCCTTTACTTGACAGAGATGTGCCTGAGCAGCGGCCCTCCCCAGCTCTATCCCAAATTATACTTATTTTGCATAGGAGATACCATGGTCATGAAGATTGTTTTCCCAGGGTGAGGTTCATTCATTGCATTCTGGGTATGCTGACCCCTGTGATTTCCCCAAATGTGGGAAACTGGACTGCATTATTTGTGGTAGTGAGGGACTGTGTTTGTGCTTTCCTCTGGTCAGCTCTGGTAAAAGTCAGATTTCTTTGTCTCAGATCTTCCTCTAGCCTTGTTCTTCTTTCGAGAGTTCTCTTGTGCTGCCTCAGTTGGATCTCCTTCACTTGACAGGGGGGTGCCCGAGCAGCGACCCTCCCCAGCTCTAGCCCAACTCCTACTTACCTGCCAGGTGAGATACTATGATCATGAAGGTGCTTCTCCCAGGGCAAGGCTCACCCATTGCACTCTGGGTGTGCTACTCCTGCGGTTTCCCCAAATGTTGGACACTTGACTGCATAATTTGTGTTTCACCTGGTCGGCTCTCGTATAATTCAGATCTCTTTGTCTCAGGTCTCTCTCCAGCCTAATTTGCAGTCTGTTTCCACTTCTCTTTTCTTGAGTTGCTCCCTTCTATGCCCTTGCGCACTATCCTGACTTCTCCTGTCTGCTTACTTTGTGCCTTCCAACGCACAATGCAAACTACAGGTAGTGCTGCAGGGCCCACACCCTTTTACTTGCCTTACAGAGCAGCTTTGGAGCTGTAACAGTGCCCAGCTGCTGCAAGAAATCAGCTTGAATGCTTCAGGGGCTGGGGCATAGCCATCATGAGCCCCACACCGAGGGAGCAACTCGAAAGAAGAACAAGGCTAGAGGAAGATCTGAGACAAAGAAATCTGACTTTTACCAGAGCTGACCAGAGGAAAGCACAAACACAGTCCCTCACTACCACAAATAATGCAGTCCAGTTTCCCACATTTGGGGAAATCACAGGGGTCAGCATACCCAGAATGCAATGAATGAACCTCACCCTGGGAAAACAATCTTCATGACCATGGTATCTCCTATGCAAAATAAGTATGATTTGGGATAGAGCTGGGGAGGGCCGCTGCTCAGGCACATCTCTGTCAAGTAAAGGAGATTCAACTGAGGCAGCACAAGGGAACTCTCATCTGGGGACAACAACTGCAGGGAGAACACATATTTTCAGTTGAACATGGGAGGGCAGAAGGCTGCCTAATACTGAAGCACCCCCAAACAACAAACCAAATGCAACAACTAGTGCAAGCATTCCTGGGGGAAGGCCTGCAGCAGATGGATTTGCATATGGTGATGTCATCCAAGCAGTGGGTCAAAGTTGGCTTCAACCCTCATCTGCATATGAATAGAGAAGAGGGGCGTGCAGGGCATGGCGGCCTTTTGCGGCGCTTGGATGACCCCTAGTTCGCATTAAACACCTCCACCCTCCTTCGGTGTAGGGCTCATGTTGGCTATGCCCCAGCCCCTGAAGCATTCAAGCTGATTTCTTGCAGCAGCTGGGCACTGTAACAGCTCCAGAGCTGCTCTGTAAGGCAAGTTAAAGGGTGTGGGCCCTGCAGCACTACCTGTAGTTCGCATTGTGCGTTGGAAGGCACAAAGTAAGCAGACGGGAGAAGTCAGGATAGTGCGCAAGGGCATAGAAGGGAGCGGCTCAAGAAACGAGAAGTGGAAACAGACAGCAAACTAGGCTGGAGAGAGACCTGAGACAAAGACATCTGAATTATACGAGAGCCGACCAGGGGAAACACAAATTATGCAGTCAAGTTTCCCACATTTGGAGAAATCACAGGGGCAGCACACCCAGAGTGCGATGGGTGAGCCTTGCCCTGGGAGAAGCACCTACATGATCATAGTATCTCACCTGGCAGGTAAGTAGGAGTTGGGCTAGAGCTGGGGAGGGTCGCTGCTCGGGCACCCCCCTGTCAAGTGAAGGAGATCCAACTGAGGCAGCACAAGGGAACTCTCGAAAGAAGAACAAGGCTAGAGGAAGATCTGAGACAAAGAAATCTGACTTTTACCAGAGCTGACCAGAGGAAAGCACAAACACAGTCCCCCACTACCACAAATAATGCAGTCAAGTTTCCCACATTTGGGGAAATCACAGGGGTCAGCATACCCAGAATGCAATGAATGAACCTCAACCTGGGAGAACAATCTTCATGACCATGGTATCTCCTATGCAAAATAAGTATGATTTGGGATAGAGCTGGGGAGGGCCGCTGCTCAGGCACATCTCTGTCAAGTAAAGGAGATTCAACTGAGGCAGCACAAGGGAACTCTCATCTGGGGACAACAACTGCAGGGAGAACACATATTTTCAGATGAACATGGGAGGGCAGAAGGCTGCCTAATACTGAAGCACCCCCAAACAACAAACCAAATGCAACAACTAGTGCAAGCATTCCTGGGGGAAGGCCTGCAGCAGATGGATTTGCATATGGTGATGTCATCCAAGCAGTGGGTCAAAGTTGGCTTCAACCCTCGGCTGCATATGAAAAGAAAAAAGGGATGTGCAGGGCATGGCGGCCTTTTGCGGCGCTTGGATGACCCCTAATTCACATTAAACACCTCCACCCTCCTTCGGTGTGGGGCTCATGTTGGCTATGCCCCAGCCCCTGAAGCATTCAAGCTGATTTCTTGCAGCAGCTGGGCACTGTAACAGCTCCAGAGCTGCTCTGTAAAGCATGTAAAAGGGTGTGGGCCCTGCAGCACTACCTGTAGTTTGCATTGACGTTGGAAGGCACAAAGTAAGCAGACAGGAGAGGTCATAATAGTGCGCAAGGGCATAGAAGGGAGCGGCTCAAGAAAAGAGAAGTGGAAACAGACAGCAAACTAGGCTGGAGAGAGACCTGAGACAAAGAGATCTGAATTATACGAGAGCCGACCAGGGGAAACACAAATTATGCAGTCAAGTTTCCCACATTTGGGGAAATCGCAAGAGCAGCACACCCAGAGTGCAATGGGTGAGCCTTGCCCTGGGAGAACACCTTCATGATCATAGTATCTCACCTGGCAGGTAAGTAGGAGTTGGGCTAGAGCTGGGTAGGGTCGCTGCTCGGGCACTTCCCTGTCAAGTGAAGGAGATCCAACTGAGTCAGCACAAGGGAACTCTCGAAAGAAGAACAAGGCTAGAGGAAGATCTGAGACAAAGAAATCTGACTTTTACCAGAGCTGACCAGAGGAAAGCACAAACACAGTCCCCCACTACCACAAATAATGCAGTCAAGTTTCCCACATTTGGGGAAATCACAGGGGTCAGCATACCCAGAATGCAATGAATGAACCTCACCCTGGGATAACAGTCTTCATTACCATGATATCTCCTATGCAAAATAAGTATGATTTGGGATAGGGCTGGGGAGGGCCGCTGCTCAGGCACATCTCTGTCAAGTAAAGGAGATTCAACTGAGGCAGCACAAGGGAACTCTCATCTGGGGACAACAACTGCAGGGAGAACACATATTTTCAGATGAACATGGGAGGGCAGAAGGCTGCCTAATACTGAAGCACCCCCAAACAACAAACCAAATGCAACAACTAGTACAAGCATTCCTGGGGGAAGGTCTGCAGAAGATGGATTTGCATACAGTGATGTCATCCAAGCAGTGGGCCAAAGTTGGCTGGAACCCTCATCTGCATATGAAAAGAGAAAAGGGGTATGCAGGGAATGTATAACAAAGAATCTGTCTAGTTTTATCCACGTGTCGCGCAGTCTAAAACAAGGCTGCACAATAGCCCCCGCAACCAGGATAAGTGCCTCTCCAGAGCACCAGAAATGAATGAACAATAAACAAATTAGGCTGCGGGTACCAACAGGCGCCTAGTAACAGTGCATAAATGAATGCATAAAGTGCTTGCATGCAATAAAAAAACAAAACATACAACCCTTAAGGTCACCGTGAAAGTCCAGGTTCTTACTCCTCACTCCTCCTCCTCTCAATGTAGTAGCATGTAAAACAGAGGGGAGAGGGGAACCACATGTGCAATAAAGTTTTTTAATGACACATATCGGGGAACATGGACATAACACAATAAACAGGTAGGGTAAAAATGTGCAGAATGATTCTCCAAAATGTGACAGCCACAAAGAGATATGCAGAGCAATTACCAGAGGGTTTGAGAACCCAAAAAAGTTCTCAAACAAGTTTTTTTAAATCCCAAAACCGCCCGGGCTGGAGCTGGAAAGTCCTCTGGTTCTTAGAAGTGCAGACCACCGTAAATGCCAGTCACAGATGGAATACGCCGACGCGTTTCAACTCCTATTCCTGGAGTCTTTTTCGAGGCTGAATACTCACTGCACCACACATCCAGATTTAAATAGCAAATCACAGCCAGATTCCAAATTGATTCCACCTGGCGTCATGTTCGGAAACCGCCGGGTTACCATAGCAACCTGAACTCCCACTCCGTCACTTCCGCCTCCGGAGTCCTAGATCTTTTTCTCGTAGTCGCTAGGTCTAGCGATACGTCACTTCCGGTTACGTCGTCTTGGAGTCCGTTGTCATGACAACTTGCCGCACAACGCTCATCTCTCTTCAGTATACTTCTATTCCAATGTCCGTAATCAGAGATAAGCTGGCGTAGACTTCTTTACAGTCAATTAAAAGTGTTTAATTAACATATAAAATCCACCTTATATCTACTGGTTCCAATATTAAATAACTGATCAGACAAATAGTGGTTCTAGAATAAAAAGATAAATATGGTAAAGCAAAAAAAAAAATATACTAAAATGCATATATAAAATCAGATTAAAATAGCACCTACATGAACCACTTCAATTCAAAATCATTAGGCAGCACAAGGGAACTCTCATCTGGGGACAACAACTGCAGGGAGAACACATATTTTCAGATGAACATGGGAGGGCAGAAGGCTGCCTAATACTGAAGCACCCCCAAACAACAAACCAAATGCAACAACTAGTGCAAGCATTCCTGCGGGAAGGCCTGCAGCAGATGGATTTGCATATGGTGATGTCATCCAAGCAGTGGGTCAAAGTTGGCTTCAACCCTCGTCTGCATATGAAAAGAGAAAAGGGGCGTGCAGGGCATGGCGGCCTTTTGCGGCGCTTGGATGACCTATAGTTTGCATTAAACACCTCCACAGTAGCAGAAAAAAGTAATACAGGTTGAGTATCCCATATCCAAATATTCCGAAATACGGAATATTCCGAAATACAGACTTTTTTGAGTGAGACTGAGATAGTGAAACCTTTGTTTTTTGATGGCTCAGTGTACACAAACTTTGTTTAATACTCAAAGTTATTAAAAATATTGTATTAAATGAACTTCAGACTGTGTGTATAAGGTGTATATGACACATAAATGAATTCTGTGAATGTACACACACTTTGTTTAATGCACAAAGTTATAAAAAATATTGGCTAAAATGACCTTCAGGCTGTGTGTATATGGTATATATGAAACATAAATGCATTCTGTGCTTAGATTTAGGTCCCATCACCATAATATCTCGTTATGGTATGCAATTATTCCAAAATACAGAAAAATCCGATATCCAAAATTCCTCTGGTCCCAAGCATTTTGGATAAGGGATACTCAACCTGTAATGCCACTGTATAGGTCCTTGGTACAGCCACATTTAGAATCCTGTGTTCAGTTCCAGAAGCCATATCTCAAGTCCTGTTGGAGAAAGAGCACTATATAAATAAATAGTATCAAAATTTGTTTCACGGCACCCCTAGGCCAAAGTTTTTTTTATTGAGAAATTCAGAAAAAAATATAAAATTAAGTAAATTGTGTTTATAGCATGTCATCCTCAGGTTCAGTTATGTTGTGAGGGAATGGTTTTGCCAATTTAATAAAGTATAAATAATTTTAATTGGTCCTGGACCACCAAACTATGCTACCAGTGCAAGAACCCCAGTTTGGAAACTACTGCCATAAAATAAACCTTTTTTGTTTTTTTTAAACTACATGTAATACACCTTAGATCTCAGTTCCTAAAAGGTTTTAAACCCTTGCATACAGTAAACTACACATATTTAAAAATCCTACACCGGGCACAAGTGCTCACGGGCCAATTTCATGGCAGTCTCGGATAGGAGGGCATTGTGGATTCACCAAGGGAATGCTGATGCTGACTCCAAGAAGCCTCTTCAAGATCGCAGGAGCAGAGTCCTCTGCTTCTGCCAAATCCACTGCATGACGCTGGGGCTCTCTTGCAGGAGCCCACACCAGTGGGGGGCACCAGGGGCGAAACTACTGGCAGGGCAGGCAGTGCATTGCACTGGGGCCCCGCCGCACTCAAGGGCCCACAGCCGCCGGCATTACAATGAGTCACAATGACTCATTGTATCATGCCGCAGCCGCACACCAGCGCTCCCGTCAGGTATGCGTCCTGCGACTCCCGCCGCCCGCCCGTCGTAACGAACAGATCAGGCCAGGGCACTACGGGCAGCAGCCGCAGCACCAGACACGCTGCCGCCTCTGTAACACACGAAGAGGGAGGAGGGTCGCTTGGAGATGAGAGGAGCAGCGGCACGGGGGGGAGGAGGAGGAGGAGGGAGGTGAAGGAAGGAGCCGCAGCAGCGCTTTGTTACTGGTGGAGGCGCTGCTGCTGCTGCCCCTCTGCTTCACTATAGGCTGTCTTCCGAGAACAGCCTATAGTGAAGCAGAGGGGCAGCAGCAGCAGCGCCTCCACCAATAAGACAGCGCTGCTGCGGCTCCCTCCTCCACCTCCCTCCTCCTCCTTCTCTACTGCCCGGGAATCGTCAAGCTGCACGAGAAGCCTGAGCCAGCGGAGAGGGTAAGTATAATTCTTCTTTCTTTCTTTCTTTCTTTCTTTCTTTCTTCTTTCTTTCTTTCTTTCTTTCTTTCGACTCTTTCTTTCTTTGTTGGGACTGCCTGCCGCTATGTGTAAAAAGGGGGAATCTGCCTGCCGCTATGTGTAAAAAGGGGGAATCTGCCTGCCGCTATGTGTAAAAAGGGGGAATCTGCCTGCCGCTATGTGTAAAAAGGGGGAATCTGCCTGCCGCTATGTGTAAAAAGGGGGAATCTGCCTGCAGCTATGTGTAAAAGGGGGGAATCTGCCTGCAGCTATGTGTTAAAAGGGGGAATCTGCCTGCAGCTATGTGTAAAAAGGGGGACTGCCTGCCGCAATGTGTAAAAAGGGGGAATCTGCCTGCCGCTATGTGTAAAAAGGGGGAATCTGCCTGCAGCTATGTGTAAAAAGGGGGACTGCCTGCCGCAATGTGTAAAAAGGGGGAATCTGCCTGCCGCAATGTGTAAAAAGGGGGAAGCTGCTTGCCGCAATGTGTAAAAAGGGGGAATCTGCTTGCCGCAATGTGTAACAAGGGGGAATCTGCCTGCCGTAATGTGTAACAAGGGGGATGCTGTCTGCCGTAATGTGTAACAAGGGCACGCTGTCTGCCATAATGTGTAACAAGGGCAAGCTGTCTGCTGTAATGTGTAACAAGGGCAAGCTGTCTGCTGTAATGTGTAAAAAGTGTACGATGTCTGCCATTATGTGTAACAAGGGCAGGCTGACTGCTGTTATGTGAAAAAAGTGTACGCTGTCTGCCGCTATGTTTAACAAGGGCAGGCTGTCTGCCGTTATGTGTAAAAAGTGTACGCTGTCTGCCGCTATGTTTAACAAGGGCAGGCTGTCTGCCGTTATGTGAAAAAAAATGTACGCTGTCTGCCGC